>NC_056729.1:1918709455-1918781955 GCF_019279795.1 Protopterus annectens
CCCCCCATTGGCATCCCACCCCCACAGGGGCAAAAACAGGGCAAGGGGCATTCACTGCGCCCCACACCTCCCTGTGCCATTACACAGGTAGCATCATTATCACTATCCACAGCAGCTGATTCAGGTTCCCTGCTGCACAACACCAGAGCAGCACCAGAACCCGTGGGAGTAAGACAGGAAACACAGTTTACAATGTGTACACAATGTCACCACTGATGCACACATGCACACAGGGCACATGCACACATGCACACAGGGCAAATGCACACATGCACACATGCACACATGCACACATGCACACAGGGCACATGCACATAGGGCACATGCACACAGGGCACATGCACATAGGGCACATGCACACATGCACATGCACACAGGGCACAAGCACACATGCACACATGCACACATGCACACTCCTCAGTATATGAGATAACACACAGACACAAATACACCTGCAATCAAACACATAGTAGCACTACTGCTTTAGCCTATTATTACTATTAGTATCAAGAGTATTGAATGTATTGTTATTACACACTGGATAGGCTGCCTTGCTGTTACACCAGAGGGACCTGCAGAAATGAGACATTTATTGTCAGTGGGCACAACTGTGCCATTGATACTGTGAGTATGATACAGTTCAGTAGTGCAACAGTTAGCTTCCACAGGTCTACTGCTGATATTGAAAATATCACTCTTGCACAATAATTACCAAGATTACAGCTACAAACCGAGGACACACCTCACACATGCATAAACTAACAGTGTACAGAACCGTGAACTATACACATGGCATGTTACCTGCACCCTCCGTGTTCTGCTGCTGGGTGGCTCCAGCCTCCATCATTACACATGTATGCTGCTGCTGTTGCTGTTGGGCTGGAGCCACAACACTTAGGAGTAGTCCCTCCAGTCTGGTGAGGGTGGGATGTCTAGCCACCCCACCACCTGTGGCAAGCTGCTGCCTGTGGATATCCGATGCACACTGATGGACATTTCTAATTAAATCACTGCAGTGATGGCGTACCTGCTCATATGTCCGGTTATGTGTGCCTATGTCATTTAACTGATGGACCAGGTCTTGCCACAGTGCAGCCCTCTCCTGCTGGTTTTGGCTGGTGAGGGAAAAGAGTATTGCGAAATCACGCACCAGGCTCTAGTGTAAATCTTCCTCCTCTGCAGCGGAGTACACAGGGTTTCGCTGGTGAATCATAGCCCTGAAAAGGAGAAGGTAAAAATGTCAGAAATATATGTCAGCAAACTATGGCACACATAATACACATAATACTCGACTGTAGTGATATAACTTAACCCCCATATATAGCATCTGTCTGTCTATTGGGGGATACACATGTAAATGACCAGATATCAGTGCTCAGCCAACAACTGTAAAACAGTACCTGGCACACTCCATATGACAGACTAGTATACTGCAGCAGTCAGCACACTGGTTCAGGTCCAATGCACAACCTCACACTGGGGGTTTGTATCAAGGTACTGTATGGGGAACATTATCAACCCATGCACTGCATGCAATGCATGTTACATATTTCACTGGTAATGCACACTACTCTTACTTCCCATAACCCTACCTACACCACAGCCACATACAAGGTAACAAAGCACAACATATGGCAATGTAGTATGTGTTGATCGCAATACCTCACACATCTGTCTCTGGCCTCACACCAAGGACACACACTACCATGACAGACAGACAGTCATGGTGAGCAACCACACCAGTACATAACATGCACCCAGTCACTGGCACACTCATACCACCTCACATATTTGGTTTGAAATGGGTTCATGGGTGTGCATTGTGTCTTAGGTAGGTAGTATGTTATTGGCCCTGGGCCAACAGCAGCATACTGTTATGCTACCTTGCCCCTTGTGACACATGTGATATGATCGTAACTGCTCCTGTCAAAGAGTTACACAGGGTGACTCATATGGCATATTGCTTATCTGCATAACATTCAGCAGGGGTATGTCTGACATCTACTCATGGGGAGCCTTGCTTCTTAATTCTGTGTGGTTTACTCCAGGGTATGTCGTATCTGTGGGTAGGGACCTGTACCTCCACCATGTGCTCTATACTGCGGTGACAAGGATGACAGACATAGGTAATTTGGGTTGTGGATGTTGGAGGTGTTATCATGGTTGTTGGACAACTGTCATGGGTGTGACCTAATTATGTATATCCAGCAGTGGTAACCTCTATGTAGGTAGTCTGGGTGTGCTCTGTGGTCTTGTCAGTCACTCTGCATAGGTAATGTGTTTGAGTGCATTGACACAGTTACTTACATATGTCTGTGTCCTCCATATCTGTAGCTGTCATGGGAGGTACATACCATGTAGGACATTGTGGGGTGTAGAGGGGTACAGTGACCTACATGTCCATAGCTGACACACCATGTCTGCTGACACATTCCATGTACAGGTATTACAGGATTAGTGTGCCACTGTGTATAGCAATGGGGAGCCTATTGTACACTGGTTGCCCCTGTTCCCCCCCTGACACATGCAGTGGTGGGCAGGCATGCACATATGTGGTGGTTACTGGTGTCAGTGTTTTGGAATGGGGTATGGTACTCCAGTATCCACACTGGTGTTCACTCCATGCCTTTGTCACCAGGCACCTCTTGCAATACATCTGCACACATGTGCCTCACTCAGTATATATATATATATATATATATATATATATATATATATATATATATATATATATATATATATATATCTGTATATCTATATATATATATATATATATATATATATATATATATATATATATATATATATATATATATATATATATATATATATATATATATATATATATATATATATATATATATATATATATATATATATATATATATATATATATATATATATATATATATATATATATATATATATATATATATATATATATATATATATATAGAGATAGATGTGGGGAGAGAGAGTGACAGGGGTGGGACAGAGAGAGAGAGATAGTCATATACAGACATATCTGTTGTCAGTCAGATCTGTCCCTATATGTATATGTATCTACATATATCTATATATGTATGTGTGTATTACATATATCTGTACATACATATTCTATCAATCTCGATGTCTGTGCAGTAAGTGAAACCTGGCTCAAGGGTCCTGAGTGCACACCTGCAGTACCAGGCTATACCTCATATCATGCTTTTTGGCCCCAAAACTCGGGCCAAAACAAAAAGGGAGGGGGAGTGTCTATATTCATCAAGGACACCCACACCTCCAAGTTAGTGGCAACACATGAAGCATCAGAGACCATCCAGGTGCAAATAACCGTAGGCAAAACTGCTATACAACTGGTAGCATGTTACAGACCACCCTCCCAATCTCAGGAACCCCAGTCAGCCTTCCTGAAGACATTGGAGGATATGAATGTCCCACCAAATAACATCATATTGGGAGGTTTCAACTACCCTAACATACACTGGGTGCATTATTCTAGCCCAAACACCCTAGCCCAAGCATTCCCGGAATTCATAAATTCAAATGCAATGGAACAGCTAGTCACCTCTCCCACAAGGGGAGATAATATACTTGACCTGATCATCACAAACATGGGGACAATGTTCTACACACCGGAAGTATACCCCTCACTAGTCACATCTGACCACAAACTAATCACCCTGGATGTACATATCCCACCTTTACCCACAACACAAAAGTCTACAGTGAGAAACCTCTCAAAAGCTGACTTGACACTTCTTAAAACTGAGTTGGTATCCTTTAAGCCCACTGGGCCAGTGGAAAACACATCCCACAATGCAGACTCCTTCACAAATGCTTTCTACGGTCACCTCCAAGAATGCATGGATCATGCAATCCCAAATAAAACCAAGACCCTCTCCACCAAGGGCAGGCGTCCTGTCTGGTGGACCCCAGCCATGAACAAATTGTATAACAAAGGAAGGAAGCTACTGCACGACAGAGCAGAATCCCATAAAGATAAGGCATCTCAGATCAGCACTAGTAGAAATCTACATTCTCTCATACAAACATGCAAGGCCAACTTTGAGAGGAAAATCGCTATGGACACTACAGATGACCACGAGGCCTTCTTCTGCTATGTTGGAAACCTGGGCGGAAACCCTCAGATATGTTCAGAGTTAGTTCACAGTGACAAAAACTACACTGAACACACAGATATTGCCAACATTCTGGCAGACAGGTTCAGTGCAAATGTCTCCCCTCCCTTAGCCCCAACAGAGGAATTACTTATCCCAGCTGAATGTAACCTCCCTGTCATCTCGGATGTCCAGCTGAGAACCGCCCTCAGCAAAGCTATAAACACAGCATCAATGCGACCCAATGGTATCCTGGGTTGCGTGCTACATGAACTCCAAGAGGAGCTAAACTTGCACATAAAATGCTATTTAACCATAGCCTTACTACAGCATATGTACCTGAACACTGGCATACAGCAACAGTAGTCCCACTGCACAAAGGGGGCACCTCTACAGACCCTGGTAACTACCACTCCATAAGCTTAACCAGCCTGGTCTGCAAAGCTATGGAAAGACTCATTATGGAACTCATACACAGAGACATTGGGGACTTACAGACACTTGATCACACCCAGTTTGGCTTTGTAAAGGGCAGATCCTGCCTTTGGAACCTGGTTGACCTTTTCAAAACAGTCACTAGAGCCATTGACGAGGGCACAGCAGTCCATACAGCCTACCTGGACTTGGCTAGAGCTTTCGACACAATACCCCACTCTGGCATCATAGACAAGCTCAACAGCTTAAATGTAAATCCATATGTCACAAGATGGGTTGCAAACCAGCTAAAAGATAGAGACCATAAAGTCAAAATTGCTGGTGCCATGTCAGACTCAGAGCCAGTCACAAGTGGTGTCCCACAGGACTCTGTCCTGGGACCCTTCATGTTCAGCATTTATTTCACAGATGTGGAAGCAAACATGGGAGGGTAGTGGCTGACAAAGTTCAAAGATGACTGCATACTAGGCCCCATAGTCGATACACCAGCTGACACATACATCCTACAGAAAGGCCTCACTGAAATGGACAACTGGTGCCGGAGTCATGGCCTTAAACTGAATGCCAAATAATGTATAGTCATCCCCTTTGGGTAAAACAAAGTACCCACATATTATCACATAGACAGTGACCCACTGAGTACAGACAAAGTAATCAGAGACCTGGGGACACAAATCGATACTGACCTCTCATTTGACACCCATGTTGCCAAAGTGGTTGGATAGACTTCCTACCTTGCCCACCTTATCATGAAGGGATTCACATCCAGATCAAAGGAGGTCATTGTACCCCTATACTCCTCCCTTATCAGGCCCATGAATCTGTACTATGCCCCATTTGGTATGTACCTCACATGCCACTTGCAACAGCTAGGGAGACCCCATATGTACCTCACCAAGAGGATCAAGTGTCTCCAACAAATGTCATATGCTGCCAGACTAAAGAAACACCAGCTGTATTCCGTAGCATAGCGCCTACTTAGAGGTGATCTGTGCCTGATGTATAAGGCCATGTCCAATCAGGAATTGATGGACATGTTCCACCTCGTAAAATCCAATTCCATCAGAACCGCAAGAGCTACAGATTTAAACCTCAGCACAAATATGAATAGGACATGCTGTAGGGACAGATTCATAGCTCAGAGGCTTCCCATACTCTGGAACAGACTCCCAGTTCATGTTAGGCGGAGCCCCTCACTGACTCTCTTCATGTGAATTCTTGACGAGTGGATGGGAGATCATAGGTTTACACCAAGGGTCATCTCTGTGTTACTACTAGACAGAGGCACAGTAAACTAATGCTATTATGTAAGGGGGTCTTCACTGTGTCACTACTATACAGAGGCACAGTTTTCTAAATCTATTCTGTACACATTTTGCAGATAGCCTAGTACTAAACTATGACACTGTGAAACTATATATGTCTATGTATTTCTGCATCCCTCTCTATTTATGTATACACATATGCATATTATATATATACATACATATCTCGATATACATACGTATACACATGATATATATATATATATATATATATATATATATATATATATATATATATATATACTCCTTTTTAGTTCCACATATGTATACACACAGTAACATACTGCTGAACATCCATTACTGTACAACCTACTTGTACATTGCACTACAACCTACATTGCTATGTGCACATAGCTACCTTCACATACATATGTATGTAGAGCCTTCAGTGACAGTTGCAGTATGTCCCCGGCCCTATGCACATCTTCATATACATAGATACAGACCAATAACACATCTGGAGGGTTCGCAGTATGTAGAGTATTATAGTAGTACTTTACATTACATGTGTTTGTTGCAGCTGTTTGCGTAGGCTTGCAGTTACTTGGCCTGCTGTCAGCTTGTTTGTTTTGTTGTTACTTTTTTTAATTTTTTTTATTTCTTTCTTTCTCTTTCTCTTTCTCTTTCTCTCTCTCTCTCTCTCTCTCTCTCTCTCTCTGTCTCTACCTCCAGAGGGTGCAATGAAAGTATTGCATGTGTGGACTGGGAGTACAGGATGCTTTTGTAGGTATCTGCACATGTCCATGTGATGGCCTCTGCACCAATTGTTAGCCAGCATTTACTAATTGCATGCAGCCTGTTGTGTAGTGATTGCAGTTCTCACTGTGATTACAGGACAGTGCTATAAAAAGGTCTGTTAGGTAGGCGTAGCCCTTTCAGATTATCAGGGTGGGGACCATGCTGGTTTGCTGTGGACACTGTTCTGTGAGTGTAAGGGTTGGTATGTCTCTCATATTTCAGGCTGTGTTGTAGACACTGCAATGCATGTTGTTCTGTAAGCTGAGTTCCTCCAGTGTCCTCTTCTCCGTGTGTATGTAAATTGACACCTACGACTAGTAATACTGTGTATATGGGTGTTTGTGCTTTCCTGTGGGGATTGTGGTGTAACTGGTATATAGTAGTGGCTCTTGCAATCTGTTGCTATGGCTTCAATATTTGCCCTTTACATTCACTCCTTGTATGCCTGCTAGGTGTCTTTCCTGTAATGTGTTGCTATGGCTTTCCTATTTTCCATTTACATTCACAGCTTATAATGCTTGCTATAGCTGTTTGGGCAGCAATTCCCTATGTGTTTGTTGTGGTAGGGTGTTACTGCATGCAGTGTGGTCTGGCCATGGTGTGGGCCTTGATACTTACAAGGGTATTTGATCATGCTGCTGAGCAGGCCTCAGATACTCTCAGGTGCATCTTTTATCAGCCTCATGGAATGGTACATATCAGTGGGATACTCCACTGAAATAATCTGATATTCTGCAGTTGTGACTGTGGGTTATTTCGAGCACATGTATTACTACACCATTTGTGACATGCAAGTGGTGCATACTTTCAGTAATTCATAGTTACCATTGCATATGTAGTAACACCTTTATGCCTACTGTTAGTACATTTCACAGGATGTCAGTGGGGCACAGTTGACATTTGTTTTCACATCAGGGACATCCCTGTAACTCAATCACAGTTGCTATGTCTGGGCTCTTAACTATTCAACTATGGCAGTGTTTATCCTGCTCTGAGTATGTGTGTGGCTTGGCAGATGCTACTGTGACATTATTACCTACTAGCTACCAACTAGCATGGCTGTTTCTCTTCACACAGTACTATTTTACAATTCCACTAGATTTGACACTAAATATACATGACATGCTTTGTGTACTATACATGCTATATTCCCTTTATATTAATTCCTACTATTTCATGATATATTTCTTTCAGCACAATGTTCTTGTATAGCAGTCGTGGCTTAGTGGTAAGTCATGCAGACTAGCGTTTCCAAGGTCCTGGGTTTGAGACTGACAGAGGTATTTTATTTTGCTGCTGAGAAAACTACAGACCCTGTCATTCAGAGTGACTAAGGCACTTTTAAGCAGTTGTAAGCGGGTTAGCGCTGGTTTGCGCGGAGGTGATGCATGCACACTGTCACTTAGCTTCGCACACACACGCTTAGCTAAGTGCACAGAAGCGCACTCCCGCTTACTACTGCTTAAAAGTGCTTACTCTCGTGCACACCCGCACTATTTTCTTTTAAAGAAAAGAAAATGGGGAGATAGGAAAGTGGTCGAAAAGGGGGCAGAAAGAGGGTAGGACAGTATGAAAACAAGCTCGGGTTTTGCAGGAGGGATGTAGGAAAGGCCCATAGCTGCCCATTTCTTCATCAGCAACAGCTGTGCATATGTTTGTAATTTGGTGTGAAATTTGAAACCTTCCACCCCTGAGAGAGGTGTGAGGACAACAATATTTGTTGTACAGCCAATTGTAATTGCCAGTTTACATGTCCAGCAGACATGTGTGCAAAATGGGCAGCTATGTATGGGGCGTAATTTTTTTGTGGGTACAGAGTGTCCTTTTTTTTTTTTTCAGGTAAGAGTGGTATGTCAGGTACAGGAAGTCGGTATAGCTGGGGAGGTAGGTAGGGGAGGTTAACAGACAAGACAAACAAGACGCATACAGGGGTGGTGTATGACACATGTGGGGGGGATACACAATTGATGGGGATGGATGTTTGGATATCTCGAGCCCATGAGCCCACAGATGGCAACAGTGGAACTGAGATCCCCACCCATGGGCAGTTGCCACTGTGCCTTCACTGCCCAGGACAGGTCTGTGCTGGGGGCTGTGTAGGACGGGCAGCAGGCATGCCCATGAGTTGTGCCACTCATGCCTCAAGCTGGCATAGGGGCCCAAGCACAACGTGCCTGATCTTGCTACGCACCACAGTCCAGACACTACAGAGGGTGAGTGGATGTTCTCCTCCAGCCACGCTTGCAGAGGGAGGGACGAGCCCCATCCCCTGCAGCACTTCCACCCACAGGTGGCACAGGGCCACCGGAGGAGGGTCCGGCCTGTGCACTACTGCCAGGTGCACTCACCAGCTGAGGTGGGAGAGGTGGGTCTGCTGGAACCCGCCTTCCCTGTCGTCCTATGTTTTGCATTATTTTATGACAGTTTGGGTTAGTAACGTACAATACCATTCACAATTAGTTGTAACAGCATGCATTAGTATTCCCATTAACCAAACACCCATAAATTCAAGCCATTGAACAGCAAGCATAACACATGCATAATTTGAACAACAATACACAATCCAACAACATGCAGGGTTGATTGATGGCAACAGGCCATCAGGTTTGGATGTATGAACAGGGCACATGCATCAACATACATGAAAATATGTATGAACCAACAGGACAAATGTCCAGGAGGGTTAATTGCAAATACACATACTCATTTCATGTGGAATGGATTATTTGTGGTTATAGGGTAGGGTGAAGAAATATTACATTAACAACTTCAAATACCTATACATATGCTGTACATTTCTACTAGATGCAGATATATACACACTACAGGTCTGACTACAGTTTCCTATGTGTAAACTTATGCATGTTGGTGATAGGAATGTTACTGCTACATTAATATACATTTCATTTTTATTCATACACATTCATATCTAGCTCTGTTCAGCTACAGCATCCCACTACATTTGATTTATATGGCTCTAGACAACTGTGGATGTTTGGTATTTCATACAACCATACTATCTGCATATTGCAAACTGACAGCAACATATCCAAATTGTGGGACACACATTCCAGCTTCAGTACTTTATTCCACACATTTCACTGTTTGGTTGTGCCTGTCACATTCATTTCATTCTATACTGACTGCAGTATACTTTATTCAGGAGTTATTACAACTTTATTGGTGGATTCATACCTCTTTCTCACACTCTCACTTGTTTTATTTTTACAATTCAGGATGGCACTTAATTCTAGGCTTTATTGACATGTTTTACTTGGTTAAAACAATCCTTTCCAACAGTCTCACTTGTGTCATGTTTCAGAATTTAAACGGGGATATATTTCACACATGTGTTTTACTCAGCTTGTGTAGCTGTAATTTTCAGCCTGCTGCAGGTTATGTACTATTATATTACAGGTGGAACATCTTTATTTCAGACTTGTTTCATTTTTATTTTTGGATTACAGGCTGCATCATACTTATGTAATCACACAGTACTAGCAGAATCTCTCTTACACTGTTACTTGCACTTTATATTAATAGGTGACTACACTGCACTCTTTTGCAAGCTGTCATACTTATATTTTTTAACAGTTACAGGGAGAGAATTACTAACCTGCATGGTGGCGCAACCGCACAAGCCTATCGGCATAGGCTCCACGATTCATGAACGGACACCTGCAGCTGCAATATAAATGAAGTAATATTGGAATACACATCTCCATAATATCAGCTAGGTTAACTTTCTACATAAATAATTACATGTAACTTACTCAGTAGTGGGGCGTTGGGCATTTGCCGGGCCTCCTGGATCCAACGGTTCAGTTGGTCCTGCTTCCATCTCTTCAGGTCCACATGGTGGTGACGGACCTGTTCACCAGTCCTTGGTATTCCTGTGGCACTGGTGAGATCATGTGCCAACCGGTCCCACGCCTCAGCCTTGTATGCTCCCCACAAGACCTGGCCCTGCATGAGTTGGGCCTCATGATCGTGGACGAGGAGCCAAACCATATATTTGGACTCCTCAACGCCCCACCTCTGTGCTCGGAAGCAACTACCCTCTCCTACACCTACCATCCTGACTGCAAATCGGTTCCACAATCAGTTATGCTGTGTATTCCCGCCTATGGGGCTTATATATGCCGTTTTTCCCGCACTTATCTGTGATTGGCCATTTTGGAAATGTATCAGCTTCACAAAACCTGCTTTGTCATGCTTCTCTTTCCATTCATTTCTCTATATATGCTATTACTGCATTTCTAAAAACAACTGTCATGGCTTAGTGGTTCAATACATTGACTATGGTGCATGGTATCCTGAGTTCGAGCCTGGCCATTGCTTTTTATATTTTATGACTGTCTACACAGGCTAAGAGGTGTGTCTGTGTAAAGGCAGTTTAGATACAGCTTGCTCAACGTTGCCCGCCGGTTAGCTTGTTGGCGCGGTTCGCAGCTCCGCGCAAATGGGTTACGCTGGTTTACACGTCATTTGGCTGTCAGCACACATATTACACTCAGCTCAGCTATGGGCACACAGTTTCAACATGTTACAACACTGCTCAACTCTGGGCACTCATTTTACACCTGTTAAACCACTGCTCACCTACGGGCAGATATACTCAGCTCGTTAGAGTGTAGCTCAGCTATAGACACTTCTGACATTTGTTTTTTTTTATTATCACACATTTCTTCATAATACATGACCCATTTCATTACAATTTACATTAAAATAATTTTATATATGTACATATATGTCAGGGAATTGTTTCGTGCTTATTTCACTAAAAATAAAAATTGATGTTGTGGGGGCTCGAACCATGACTGCCTCCTCTTCAGCCGACGTCTCTACCGCTACGCTATTGCTTCTTGTCTTACTTTGCATATTTAGATCTTATATGCTTTTCCACTGACTGCTAACTGTGGCTAAGTGACGGGCACGCCCGCGCAAACGAGCACAATCATAGGCAAACATCTTCAAAACTTATAAAAAATATATACATGTTCATTTTTACATTTTATGTTTATAGTCTGTGGGGGTATGTGTTGTGTTGTGTTTATTGACATTTACGCGGACTCTGTTGTGGGGGTTTACTTTCGGGACTGTTACTCTTCTGGGGGAGTGTCTGTTTGCAGGGCTTGCCCTACGGACACGCCCCCTACTTTCTTACACGGACCGTGTTAGCCTTGGGTGTGAGTCAGCATGCCCTCATGAATATACATGGCATGCTGACGTCACACCGTTTAACTGTAGCCTACGTGTAAGCCTTGTAACTCTTACACGGAGGCTTTGTGAATCCTGCCCCTAATCTTGTCAGAATTATTACCATGTTCAAGTCCAGTGTAGCAAAAAAAAAAAAAAAAACTCATCAAGGGATCTCATTATCTTTTTATAACATAAAATGACACATAGAAGGTACAGGTTTGTATCGCAACATATACCATTTCTATGGAACCATCTTCCTCTTAACATAACACTGTACTTGTCTTACGGCAACAACATAAACAGGACACGTACGAGGTACATGTTTGTATCACAAAGTTTACCAATTCTGAGGAACTGTCTTCCACTTAACATAAGAGAAAATGTTTGCCTTACTGTAACAACATAAACAGGAAATGTAGAAGTTTAATGTATATATCACAGCATATACTACTTCTGTGTAACTAGTATCCACTTAACATAAGACAAAGTACTTGTCTTACAATAACAACATAAACAGGACATGTAGGAGTTTAATGTATGCATCACAGCATATACTACTTCTGTGTAACTAGTATCCACTTAACATAAAACAAAGTACTTGTCTTACAATAACAACATAACAGGACATGTAGGAGTTTAATGTATGCATCACAGCATATACTACTTCTGTGTAACTAGTATCCACTTAACATAAGACAAAGTACTTGTCTTACAATAACAACAAAAACAGGACATGTAGGAGGTACACGTATGATTAGTAAAGTATAACACTTCTGTGGAGCTGGGATATGTAGAAAGTACACGTATGTATCACAAAGTGTGCTACTTCTCTGGAACCATCTTCCACTCAACAAGCAACAAAGTACTTGTCTTACAGTAACCATTTGAAATACTGGCATCCACTACAGCTAGTCCGAAAACATGGAGACTGAATGGTCTAAAAAATTACCTTCTATATACCACTAATGGCCCTGCTCCATAACTTTATCCAATAAACATAATTCTACAGACCACAGCCATTTCCCGGAATATTGCCTTTTCTCCATGGTATGGTAATCTCATAGTCGGTATATATAAGTTTGGGGGGGGCTTACACATCAATACTGGGGGGTGAATTGAATTCCGCCCCTGCAAAAAAGAACTTTAAAGGAGAAGAGCTATCTTTAAGATTTGCTCTTTTCCTGAGTATTTAATTTTTTTTTTTTTGGCATGCTGGCACTCGGCATTTCTAGTGCTAACATTACAATATGGAGCCCTAGTCTTACTGTAGTCAAATGTAATTTGAATGATTGGATTGGAAACCATATATTCACCTCCAGTTTAGCACCCATGTCCCTGATAGAATGAGGAAATAAATATTCCAACCTATCCTTGTTCTGCCTGCCTTTGGGTTATTCTTACACAAAATATAAGAGCTAAAATACTGCCATGGGAATGTCAGGCTGGGCTTTTTAAAATTCTCACAGATTAATAGCCTGTGTGTATGTGTGTGTGTGTGTGTGTGTGTGTGTGTGTGTGTGTGTGTGTGTGTGTGTGTGTGTGTGTGTGCGTGTGTGTGTGTGTGTGTGTGTGTGTGTGTGTGTGTGTGTGTGTGTGTGTGTGTGCTATCTCCCTCCCCCAATACAAAGTCTATATTAGAATCCTGCTGAGCATGGAGCCATCTTTAAATATTTCTAGTCTCCCACCAGGACACAAGTGCTCTTCAGCAATTACATTCTGTTTGCCGGTGAGCCATTAGACCTCAGGAATTTGTTTTAAAAGTGTTCAGATTTGTAAAGTAATACTTACTTTTTTCTCTTGTCTTGGTTGGCTCTGCCCATCTCCATTCACCCTCGCTAACTCTCGGGCTCTCTCTGCTCCTCTGCCCTACCCCCTATTCCCTCCCTACCTACTACCTCTACATTTATAGTAATCAAAGGCACACCCACAGCTCACCCTCACATCACCTTTACCAATCACAGCTTGTCAACTCATATCACATTGTACCACACCAACTTGCTCCACACAAAATACTCCCAATCACTCTCATTCCCACTAGGCATTTTTTACATCACCTACACTACTTCTCCATCCACATATAGTGCAACCCTATAATTCCTATTCAGACCCCCCACCTAGAAACAACTTAAACTTTATAACCATGACTATCACACAACTAAGTCTAGTCTGTCTTCTCATAATTCTTTACAACACCACAAGTTATCACTCTAGCTATATCCCTAAACTTAGTAGCACAACACTGCATTATGCACTCTCGTATACAGATACCACACATTATAATAATATCTTCCCACAGTTATTCAAGAACTACATAACGGACCAATTCAGAACTAAACACATATGCTCTTGTTTTTACTCCAAAAAAACACAATACTTTCTCACACTCCTCACCAAACTCAAACATCTGTATAACCATTTTAACTCCAGGCTCACCATAAGTGGGGATATCCACCCCAACCCAGGCCCAAATCCATCCTGTCCAACACAAACTGCTCCAACACAAATGTCAGAACATAACACACCCACTTTCTTCATCCCTGGGCAAATCAACAACAGCAGCAAAACCAAACATCTTTTAATGCTAAATATTAATATTAGAAGTATCAAAAATAAAATACCTGAACTCCAAGCCACAATAGCACACTACTCCCCAGACATAGTTGCTTTAAAAGCAACCTGGCTAAATAAAAACATAGCTAACTCAGAAGTTCTCCCTACTGGCTACAATATCATTAAACAAGACAGACCACTTCGTAAAGGGGGTGGAACTGCCTTACTCTACAAGTCCAACTTAACTGTCCATCAATTACCAAACTCCTACCCCTCCCCCAATAATTGGGACATACTTATCTCACAACTTTAACTTCACCCTAAAAAGGTCATCACCACAATTGTGATCTATATTCCACCAGGTAATACACCTGCTAGCCTTGAAGACTTCTTATCCTGGTGTTCTTCCACATACTCACAAGAAACCCTTATTCTGGGGGACTTTAACCTAGATTGCTTCACCTGTGTAACAGAACCACCAAGTAATCTAATAAATCTCCATGGCTACCAGCAGCTAGTCCAAATTCCAACTAGATGTGATAAAAAATCGAAAAGGGAATCCATCCTTGACTGGGTCCTAACTAACAACCCCACATTGTACCCTCACACAGGCAGTCTCCCAGACACCTTAAGTGACCACAACATAATATACTTTATACGTTAAAAGAACAAACATATGCAAAACCACTAACTATATATCTACTAGAAACACAAAAAAATTCTCTCCTGAGGACCTCAACACTTTACTCTGTGACTGGACCCCCCTAAAAACCCTCCCACTTGACCAGGCTATAGCATATTTCAAGCAAAACATTTCTACAACACCTGGACACTGTCGCTCCATTGCACAATATCAAGGTTAGAACCACTACAAACCCCTGGCTCAGTAAAGAAACCAAACAAATCTTCAAGTCCAGAGACACTGCCTGGCTTTACTATAAAAAAAACCCAAAGAAATACAAAGCCTAACTAAGTACCAAGAACTGCGCAACCGTGCAAAAAAAACATTAGGCTGGACAAAAATCCTACTACACAACATTACAAATTAAATACCAATGCAACCCGCAAAAACTTTGGAAAAATGTAAACCAGCTACTAAAATCCACCCAAAAGGCTACCCCCAAACCAACCACCCCTGACACTAAAGTTCCCATCGAAACACAATTCAACTCCCACTTTGTGAACTCAATTCTATCTTTAGTATCACAGGACAGTTCCTTCCCCCCCAACACAAATAACACTAATACAAGCTTTACCCTCAAAACAGTTTCCACCACTTCAATCAAAAGCATGCTCGCCAAACTAAAAACCTCATCAACAGCAGCTGACCTACTCCCCAGCTATTTCTTGAAACTCACAGCAGATACTATTGCTGACCCAGTCTCTATTCTCATAAACAGATCAATTGTTGAAAACTATGTGCCCAAACTGGAAAATATCCTATGTTACACCCATACATAAAGGTGGGACCTCCACTGAACTTAATAACTACAGACCCATTGCTTTACTCTCCCCCTGGCCAAAATCCTAGAAAAATGCATCCATACACAGATGCTAAACTATCTCCTAGACAGCAACATCCTGTCACCTGCTCAGCATGGTTTCAGACCTGCCCATAGTACCACTACAGCCTCTGCTTCACAGACACAGTAAACCGTCTCAAAAATGAAGGCCTACAAGTGTCAGCTCTCTTTTTGGATATGTCCGAAGCATTTGACACAGTCTCACACCAAATCCTGCTAAACAAACTAAACCAATATCATCTATCAAATTCCACTCTTACCTGGTTCCAAAGCTATTTAACTGACAGGTACCAAGCTGTGAAATGAGAAAATTCTCTCTCTCCTCAGCTGCCCATAACTATAGGAGTCCCACAGGGTTCTATCTTAGGACCACTACTATTCACAGTCTTCACAAATGACCTCCATACCTCCACACAGCATGCATCTATCAATCAGTATGCAGATGATACTACCTTAATCTGTGCTGCACAAAACATTACCACCCTCCTGCAAACAGCTCCACTAGCATTCTCTGACATTGAAAACTATCTTACCAAAGCCCAACTTATCCTCAATCCAAAGAAAATTCAGCTTATGATTATAACCAGTTCTAACAAAAACACTAACAGTCAATTCACTATTGACTCCACAAATGCTACTCCAATTGCTCCAGTGGCACAGTTATTGGGAATAACCATAGACTCCCATCTAAAATTTGATAGTCATCTCAACTTAACTATTAAAAAAGTACATGCCAAACTGGGGTAACTCTACAGTATCAAATCATTTCTTACCAATGACACATGATCAGCCATTGCTCGCTCCCAACTTCTATCCACCCTACTTTATGCATCTCCCATTCTGACTAATCTCAACAAAACTGAACTAAGCAAAATGGAAGCCTGCTATAACAGAATTGCCTGCTTTGCTGCAAATTGCTCATATAGAACTCATCACTGTACTGCTTTGAGACAGCTCCACTGGCTTGAACTGCCCAACCTCCTAACCTACAATCAGCTCTGCCTCTGTCATTCTATCTATTACCTCCCCAATAAGTGTCCTGCCCTCAAAAACCTAGTACAACATCACTCAGCCAAAAGGCCTATTAGATCATCAAGCAAACTACTACTAGAAGTCACCAACAGCTACAATAGCTTTGGAGATGCACTATATAGTAGTTCAGTGGCTAAAAAATGGAACTCTGTCCCTACTAGCATTCAAAACACATCATCCAAAGCCTCCTTTAAAGACCTCATCAGGCAACATCTCAAGCAAAGTTGACAGTGCCATGATTGCTCCCCAGGCTAGTGAAAGCAGATAACATATACATACTAAATCTAGAGCACTTGATAATAGTTTTCAGTCTTACTCACAAACACTGGCTAATCTATAATAATTCCTAAACAATTAGAATCATGGAGTAATAACTCTTAATAAAAGGATTGTCCAAATGAAGTCCCAATTCTTTTAATAACTGAGATAATCCACTAGAATCAAAAACTGAAAGTAGTGGTAAATTGGCCTTTAAACAGTGAGAAAATTTAAATGGAAAATGCTCCATATATTTGGTCCTTATTCTATTGTATGTGCAATGCACTTCATTCAGAGATGCCAGTATATGCATCTGAAATCAATCTCACATGCGGTGGATTAAACACACTGGGGGTTTTAAAAGGCCAGCTACTTGAATCATTAATTTCTTCATTTTTCAAATGTACAGTCCCCTGTTGAATTTGTCAAGATTTCAAAGCCAGCAGGTAATCTACAATGTATGTACTGTACCTGTGTACTATGTATGTATTCTACCTATGTTCCAAATTTCAGCTGTACACCACAAATCTATTAATTACCTTTATTTTTAAAATTAATATTTTTTTTGTTTGTTCTCTCCACTGTAACTGTTTATGTGCCGCATACCACTGTAAAAACATGTCTCTTGTAATTTGTGGGTATACTGATCTTGTCTAAATAACTAAATGTGTCTGTAATTTTTCTTTGTGGAGCTTTTCTCCCTGGGCCTCTGCTGAAAAAGGGCCTTTTCGGCTCAGTCAGACACCCCCGGTTAACAAATGTAAAATAAATAAATAAATAAACAGTCTACAACTCTATTTCTACCTACATTAGTGGAAGAACAGCACACGTTAGTTCTTTGACTGTTAAAGACATGACATAACATAGATTTCAAAGAAATAATCTCTTTTAATAATTAAGCACTATGGTCTCAGGTACAGAATTTGCATGCCATTTAACATAAGGATCATTGCTCATTATTAGATTCTAAATTATGAAACAGACAAATATTTGAAAAAGGTCATAAAAATTAGTGTTTTAATTTTTTTTTAGGTCCATCTACAAACTTGACTCTTGTGAACGGAATTGGCTTTTGTAGTGGAAGAGTTGAAGTTTTTCTTGATTCTGCATGGGGAACAATCTGTGATCAATCCTGGAACTTGGATGCTGCTAATGTTGTCTGCAAACAGATGAACTGTGGAAATGCACTCCGTGTAGACACAGGCTCATACTTTGGAAAAGGAACCGGAAATATTTATATCAGCAGCCTCAAATGTTCTGGTTATGAGACATCTATATTTCAATGTACAGCAAGTCTGAAAGGAATAAACAAATGCGATCACACAAATGATGTTGCAGTAGTTTGTTCTGGTAAGCTCTTTATAACTGACTTTATTAAAAAATTGTATTTGTTATTAAAAGTAATTATACTAAAGACTGTACATTTGTCTGCAGATGAAATAATTGGAGATCAGTGTACAAACATTTGCAACAAATATATTTTGGTTATTTTTCAAGCCTTTTGATATAAGAGATGGGAAAATGATGAAAAGTGGATACAAAACTGAAAAAGCTGAACTGCGACATCCTTTATGTAAAATATGCAGAAGCCTACTAGCGGGTTGGCTGGTTCAAGGATATTTTAAAGTGCAAATCAGAGCAGTTTGTGCATTTAATTCGTGTGTGTGTGTGTGTGTGTGTGTGTGTGTCTATACATATGTATGCATGTATATGTAAGAATATATGCATACTTGGGCATTTATAAACATAGGTATATGGCACGCATATTGAACAAGACACTTCTTTGCAAGTGGGTGTTAAGATTTCAGCAATAATTTCTTTTAATGCATCAAATTTGGTAAAACTGGAGACAAACATAAATTGGTTGCACAAAAATATAAAGGAGTAACTGATATATTATAATGAGATTTGAAACTAAGAGCTTTTAATGAGCTTCTTTCTGTAGTTGAGGGTTTGACACCTTCATTCTATAATCCAGGGTTTGATTATTTCAGTCTCAACCTACACGTTTTATGACCCTGGGCAAGGCACTTAACTAGATAGTACTCTCTCTTGCTCTGAGAAGGTACACTTAGCTCCAGCAGGCTTACCTGCCTGATAAAAAAGCATATCCAGGTCTTGAAAAGGTTGAAAGCAAGGTAACAAAAAAAAACAGATAAAATGGAAGAAAGGGCAGAAATGTGAGACAGCATGGGAAATCTGTAGGACACTCAGAAAGGTAGAGCTGATGTTTGACCAGTGCATAATTTTATTATATATTTGGTCCCACACAATGAAGAAGTTCTGTGACTAGCGGTGGAAAGCTAATTGTAAATATTGGAGATGTGGGAGATAGATATGGAGGAGGTATTTATATGATAGAAATATACTATGAAAAAAAGCACAGCAGGATTTAGATGAGGTTGTATGACAAGTATATGCTAAAAAATGCAGGAAAATACTTTGTTTCTCTAAGAGCGAGAGCATTGAAGAAGGAATCCAGCTGTGAGCTGAAATGACAACGAGTGAAAAACAGAACATCATTGGGTGACTCAGTGGGGCAACAGAAATTGTTGTTGCCTCACAGCAAGAGGTTCTCTGATTTCACTCACAGCTGTGGTGCCTTCTGTGTGGAGTCTGCATGTCCTCCCTGTACTTATGCGTGTTTTCTGCAGGTATGCCAGTTTCCTGCCACATTCCAAAGACATGCTGCATGTGGTTAGGACACTCCAAACTGGATGTAGGTGTGAGTATGCATGTGCATGTGTGGTATGGATGAATGACCATGGCAGGGCTAGCCACCTAACACTGGCTTTGGATTATTGTCAGTGCTGAAGAGACTGCCTGACTCCATTTGCAAAAATGGGAAAATGTTTTGTGGGTGGATAGAGCATGCTAGAAGGAGGAGATGGAAAAGAGCAAAGCTGAGATTCTGTGTCCTCAGTGGCTGATCAACATTTCTGAGGTTAGACTAGCTAATGGCAATGAGAGGAAAAGTTGGGAGAAATGTTACATGAGGGTAAAGAAGAGTCAAGATAAGATGACGCAGACCTGAATAGAGACTGTGGTTTCTAGGATACTGAAATGACAAAGCTCCTAGCTCCTAGGGTGGCAAGCAAAGGTGGTCAACTGGATGGAGGATGAAATATTTTTGCAAGCCAGAGGAACAATTAACAATATAGATGGGATGCCAATGAAACTGAGAGAGAAATCAGGCAAGTGGGAATGGTGACACTGATGTCATGAAGGAGTAATGTAGAAAGATAGTGGTGACACACCTAGTACCTCTACTGTTAGTGAGAATATGGGGGGGGGGGTGATCACAAATCTATTCAAAGCTGTTCTTGTAGGCAACCAGTAGAAATGTTTGACAAAAACTATTTATATTGTGCAGTACATTTTATGTTTATTTGCTGGAGAAGAGAGTTGCTGCTGCAGAATTTATTTCAAATTAATACCAGTTGTATCTCTGCTTATGCTTTGATGGTCACTTCCCATGAACAATTATGCTGGAAAAGATTTTGTAAACACATATAAAATTGCATAAGCTGGTACTTGGAACTAGACTGCATATATCTGTACTGCACATAATGCATGGAAAAAAACTTATTTTAAATTTGATAACTATGACGTGAATTGGTCAGACGACTACTTTAGATGTGAGATGTGACAAACCACATAGATTAAGTATGTCATCTTTATGTTATTATTGATATTCCTATTATTTTTAATTTTTTAATTGGGGTAGGACCATGATCTCAAATGACCAACTTCAGTCTCAGCCCATGTAAGAGAAGGAAAATGAATGGAAATCTCAACAAAAAAAATAAATAAATAAATAAAGACTTGGAAATGCGGGGAATTATCAGCTGGTAAGATGTATAAATGATAGATGAGAGAGGCAAAGGGAATTTGAGGATATTTTAATAAAACAGAGGAAGAAAGGAAGGTGAACTTAGATATAGGTGGCATTTGGTGAGTTTCTATAGATGGACCTTTTTGCTAAGTGAAGAGTACTGGGTAAGATGAAGTGTCTTTGATTAGGTAAAGTATGGGTAAGAAATGAGCTATACAGTGTAGTTTTTATTTTAGGGTTTGTAATGTGGACATAGTGTGGTTCTGGTGTCTAAGGCTATGGAACGGTGTTTTCTAATTAGTTTGGCTGCTAAGAGTTTGAATCTTTGCTTATATCTGTTCAGATAGTTGTTACTTTAACACAAGGTCAGCTCTGTTTTACTGCTAACCAGTTTGTACTTTCCAGTATTTTGAAGTGATGTTCATATTTTTGGGAGAAATTAATGAATCAAGATATTTTATAGTTGAGATAGAAGACTGCCTTTTGCTATTACTATTTTGGCCATCGTGGTAACAAAGGAGTTGATTTTTTTTTGGTCAAAAATAGTAAGGAGTAAACATTTTTTCTTGTATTATCAAGGTAGAGAAATAAGTATAGAGACAGGTCAAGCCAAAGGCCTAAGTATTTATATAAGGGTAGTATTTCTGAGTGTGATGTTGTGGCCATTGATTTATAAAGGGAGTACCATTTTATTAAGCTTTTGCAATGTCACAGAACTCACGGTTTTAATTTTGCTGGGGTTGTGTAGGATCCATTTGTTATTGATCCACTGAATAAGTGAGTAGAAGCATGATTTGAGATCTTTTTGGAGATTAGTGAGGGAGGGATTTCTGCAGATGGGAACCATGTCATCAATGTATAATCATATGTGGAGGTGAGGAAGGTCAAGCAGCAATCTTTTTGTACAGGTAGAGAATAGGAGGGGGCAAGCATGGACCCTTGTGGTACCCAATTTTTCAAGACTATGTGACTGACAGAAAGAGGAATGCACCTTGAGATAGAATTGAAAGTTGGATAGATTGTTTTGAAACCATGATAGGGTGCCTGAGCTGATGACTTTTCCAATAATATGTTGATGAAGGATGTTGAGATGTACAAGTTTGAATACTTTAGTAAGGTCAATAAAGATGGCATAAATTGGTATCCCCCTTATCCATGCCTAAGAGCATTTTGTCTGTGATGGTCCATAGGGCATAACAATTTCCAAATAGCTCACACTTTTTAATGCACCTCTACTTACTGCCTTAACAAAACAGCATGTGAAAATCTTCTAATAATGCTAACATATAAAAATGTATAACTAGGAAATGGAAAAGATGCATTTGTCTAGCATTTCAGGAATAGCTTGCATTAGTTAAAAGTTTACAAGCATGGGTTAGCAGGTTCAGTCTTTATTAAAAATATTGACAGCATTTAAAAATGTAGCCTATCTAAATGTTATTCTTGTATATGATAATTTCTCCTTAGTCTAAAATAAAATGATCTTTTATCCAATTGGTTATTATATAATGAAAAACTCATTTATTGCCATATATTCATTATATACTTATGCCATGGATTACACATTTTTCCTCATTTCCCTTAACCTCCTTTTCCTACCTTATTTCCCACCCTTCCTTCCTTTCACTTTTGTTATACTTCTTTTCGAATTGTTTTATTTTTGAGACTTATTCATCTTTATATATGATAAAATCTGGCATTTTAATGAGTGAAATCTTAAATGTTACTTGGATTAGTTATTTAACATTTGTTTACTGGGAAAGTCCAACTTGGAACAAAGCCAATTTTCACCAGAGGCATGGGGAGAAATGCTCCAAATACATGTATTTGTATCGTAAGAAGAAACCAGAGCAAACTCACATAGATGCAGGGAGTACATGCACACAGAAGGCACCCCAGCCAATAATCAAACCAGAGAACCTTTTGCTGTGAGGCAGCAATGCAACCACTGCACCACTGTCCAATCCACTTTAGTACTGTATATGATCCTACAGGTATTTTAATCTTTACCTTATAATAGTAAAATAATCATGCACAGTACATTTAAATGACCCCATTTTTGTTATTATTTCAATAAACATGAATTGTATAACTTTATAGTATTATTATGTTTAAAATAAAATGTGTTGATATGTTTTGATTGGGATTAGGTCACTTTTGGTGAGAACAAGTTTACTGAAAATAGGGAAATATATCAAAAGTACTTCTTTCAGTGTAGTGCAACCTAAACATTTTTGTAGGCAGACCTGGGCATATTTGATGCAGTTCCCTGCAGCACCTTTCATTAGCTTTTCTAACTGCAAGTGTGCACCACTTTACAGATAGCAAACAGTTCTGTTGAGTTGCTTAAGTTGTCAAAATCACTCTGGATGAAAGAGCGCTGCATGTGATTGCATGTCAAATGCTTTAACCACCTAAAATGCATGAATAAGACACAATTATAGCTATCTTTATAACTATCAGTACATGTATATTTATCCAACTGCATACCTCTCTAACAAGATGACAGTTTGTGCATGGTATTTTCTTTCAAATAATAGAAAGGGTATATACATATATATATATATATATATATATATATATATATATATATATATATATATATATATACATATATATTTACATATGGGTCTGCTTCATTTGATCGAAAGACCGTTTGACCTAAACCCATTTGATTGAAATTTAATTTGATGGAAAACCAGTATTCAAGGCATAAAACTGGGATTTGTCCCCCTCCCAAATGTCATGCAACCCTGGAGTTGGTATATGTAGTTAGGGGTGTGGGGTGTGGGGGGCACAGCCCTCCACCTAGTTTCTTTTAAAATAAGAAAATAAAACAAAAAGTTCAGATTTTAAACAAAATAGTTGGGCGGCTTCGCCCCCCCACACCCCCCAACTATATATATATATATATATATATATATATATATATATATATATATATATATTTATACCAACTCCAGTGTCGCACGAGGGGGACAAATCCCTGTTATTTGCCTTGAATACTGGTTTTCAATCAAACGAAATTTTGATCAAATGAATGGGTTTAGGTCAAATGGTCTTTCAATTAAATGAAGTAGACACAGATATATATATATATATATATATATATATATATATATATATATATATATATATATATATATATATATATATATATATATATATATATATATATAAATATATATGGGAAGCCTGAGGCAATTGCCTTATAATGAAGGCTCAGTTCAATTAATTCATTCAAGTTTATATCACCTTGTTTGTATGCTTACACTTCACACCCATAGCTCTTTATGGCTTCCAGAACTTTTTTAGGCCTGGTTTCATTTACTAAATGAACTACCAGATAGTAATAGGCAATATTACAAAATGTAAGGACTTAGTAACAGAATGATACTAAGACAGTTAATCAAAGATGCCTTGTAGTAGAGAAATTAATCACTGTTCATCACTTATTATTCATATTTTTATATTTATGTTCATATTTTCATAACTGTGAGCCTTACATTTTATTTAGGGGTACAATGTTATATGCCATGGTGTGAGACAGGAACATTCATTGTCACTGTCCATTTATGTCACACTATGCCTGATACTATTGCTAGCTGTTTGTTAGTTATTATAAAATAAACAATATTTCATATGTACTTAATACGTCAGAAAACAAGTAACTTACAAGCTGTTGCATAGTATTAGGTTAAGCCTTAGATGTTGTTAAAGAAAACTGTTTTTTTTTTTATTCCACTAAAGTCACACATCTTGAGAAATACTTAGAGTTATTTATACTGCACATTCTGCAATTAAGCATATGTTTTCACATTTCTGTAAATATCTCAATAAAGAAACCACTCATAGAGGAATTTATTGGTGTCATGTGAAAGCTTTTGCCTTGTTAACAAAATGTTTTAACAATATATGTCTTGGATACATAATTTGCAAGATATGACAAATTGCTTGTGAAGGTTTAGCAAAAGTATAATTTTGGGTTTATGTGCATTATAATATATTACAGTATTTATGGAAAGACTATTAATGCACTGACTATTATCATTGTAAAGAGTACTTCTTACTGATAACATTGTGATTTGTACAGTTTTGATAGCTTCTATTGTTCATAAAATATTTTCTTTTGTTTATCTTTCAAAAAATTATCTGAGATGCAGGATGTGTGTGCATTACTAGCAGTGTGACATTCCACACCATTTAGGTGTCAATGAGTGAGTATAAGAAAGTATGATTGTATGTCAGGTTTCTTCAAACTCCATTTGAGAGGTCACAGTACCAGTATAGAGGTACTGAGACACAATCCAGATCCTGGCTGCATAGCATTTAGGGAAAAAGTTCTGGTAACAACCTAGAAGAAAAGAGTTTGAGTACTGCTCAGGCACTGGATGAGTTGTGTCAGGGGTTTGGGGATGAGTAATTGATTCTGGCTTACCCTTGTTTGTGGGATTGAAGTATCTACACCTAGAACATTGCTGACCCCAGCATGCAAGGTAAGATATAGCAACAGGACACAAATGACAGTGTGATAGTGGCTGCATTCTGCATGAACCAGACAGGTTCACTCCCAGGAAGCAGTAATACTAAGCTACTTGCTTCATGCAGGGAAGCGGTTACATGAGTCATGTACAGGGAATCCTTAAGCTAGTCTGATTTGCCCACTCCCTACTATGTAATCTTTGTCTGTTGATAAAAAATGAACACTTTGTCTCTACCTTTAGTCAGGAAACAAATGGCCAGTGAAGCTCTCAAGTTGTCCTGAGGAAGAATGGTCTTGCTGTTCTGGGGTAATTGGCATTAGCATCAACCCCTTTTTCTCATTTTGTACATGGGTTGGGGTGTCTTAAGGAAAATAAGTCTGTCTGTTGTTCTGGAGAAATTGTCATCAGCTTTGACCTCCTTTTACTCATTTTGTACATGGGGTCAAGGTGTCACATCAACAGTGACCATGACCTAGAGCCAATGTTCACACCACTGGATGGCTAGCATTCTGACTGATTTATTTGTGTCAAGTAGGAAAAGGGAGGGGTGCCATTGGGATAATCAATATGGTAAAAAAGACTCAATTCCAAAGAAAATGTTCTCTGAATAATTCTAGAGTTGTAAGAAATTGAATCTCACTTACATTGATAATTTGTACCAATTAAAATATGAAATTTAAGATTATGCTAGCACACATGGAGAAGGTGCTCTTCATGTTAAACTCTTGGATTCAGGCTGTGTTTATGTCAATAAATAAGTGCTATGTGATGTTTCTAAAACATTGCATGTATTAGTGCATTACATTTTTTCAAGTTGCAAAAAACTACAGTTACCACCATATAAAATGAAAGCATGTTTGGAACCTAACTCCCACATGAAATATTGTTTAATAAAAAAAGATGTGGCACTTTTATTACAAAGAATTTTATCAGGATTGGATACAATGAATGTTATATCCTTCTTTATAAACCTTTAATCATAACTTGTGAAATATATGTTTGTTCCAAGAGTGTTTTTATTTTATTTGATTTGGCATTACATGCTGCTTTGTTGCACATGATTTTCTGTCTTTTACAATTACTAACATAACATTTTTCTGCTGACCATGTGTCTAAAGTTAGTTTTAGAAAAAAAGACTTAAATATTAAAAAATAGAGTTGTATTTTCAGAACACATCTCTGTGATTATGATTAAATAAACAGTTAGGTATAATTGGATCTGTACAGATGCTCGACTGCATCTTTCACCGAATCCCAATTTGGTGAGCATACTTGCACGAAAGTGCTGTTCATCGAAGTAGCACTTTCGAGTGAGTATGCTTGTTGTTCCGGTTGTACTACTGTGTGGTAAGGGAAAATTCCCTTTTCCCCACTGTAATGCGACCTCAGAGTGAGAATATTAAAGTAGGGGGATGGGGAGGTGCAGCCCCCCTCATCCGTGGTGCAGGGGGGCTTGTCCCCCTGCATTCAAGTAGATTTTGTGTTTTGTTTTTTTTAACATACTTTAACGAAAGTGCTTTTTCGATGAAAGTGCTTTCATTAAAGTGTGATCGGTGGTATTGGATTCAGACTTTAGCACTTTTGTGCAAAAGTCCTAGATCTGGTACAATGTAGCAAAACAGTCTCTTCATATTAAAAAAAAGTATTAAATCAGATGAAAATGCAATTAAGACTCTCTGTCTTGCTGTTGCTGGGAAGAGAATTTGGAATATGCATTGCTAATTATTCCCTAAATTAATCACAAAGCACAACCCTTCCTTAAATTATAGAAAATATAATTACGTCTAGATAGAAAACATACCTTTCAGCTTAAGTCATGATTGAAAATGCTCCTTGAACCAGATTATTAAACAACCCAATTGCTAATCACACTCAGTTACTGTGTGATGAAACTAAAAAATAATAATTAACAAATAATGACAATCCAATATAAAGAAACATAACTTAACTCTACCACTGCTAATAAAGATAAAAAAGAAAGGTGATTCTTATTTTTCCAACAATAATAGAATATAGTCCAAAAGTGCCATGGTGGTGCAGCGGTTAGCTTTGTCTCCTTACATCAAGAAGTTCTCCCATTCGATTCTCTGCTGGAGTGCCTTCTGTGTGGAGTCTGCCTGTCCTCCCTGTGGTTGCGTGATGCTTAAAGACATGCAGGTAGGTGCGTGGATGCGTGAATGGGTGTGCCTTCTTTGAAGGTTGGGTGTCGGGCTGGCAACTCGTCACTGTAAAAATCCACCGCCAATTATTAGTTGACTGGAGTTCTGCTGTGGCAACCCCTAACCGGGAAAAGTCAAAAGAATAGAATATAGTCCAAAAATGTTTCCAGACCCTGAAACTTCCTCTATGCTATAGTTTGAAATAATTATCTGTGGATATAAATTACTACTTACTTGCTCCAAACCACATTCTAATTATTCTAATATTTAAACATAATAGCAACTGTAGAGGCCAGTATCATTCCAATAGCTATCCATAAATTATTAGGAAGTTTCGATTGTTCCCTACAAACACCAAAGGGCCTAAAAGTACAGTCCTGTATATCAGGTAAATTAAGCTTGTCTAACAAATACCATGATAACATTTAATCCAGACAGGAGAAATAACCAGGCAAGATGAAATCATATGATAGCAGTTAGCTGCCTTCTCTGTCAACTTCTGTCAGGTGAGTGTTGCCAAAGCACCTTAAACAAAGTGAAAAGGTAAGATAAGATAAATTTGAATTATTGCAGCTCTTAAATACCTCCAACCAATCATCCACCCAAATGTTATCCCAAATCCATTCCCCCAAATCTTGCTTAGATCTGTTATATAGTTATATGAGGTGTTAGTATACTATTTATATAAATCTGCTATTGGGTTCCTAACAAGAGATGTTAATGTACATTAAGGGGCACCATTATATTTAGGTACGTTCAAATTATTCTATGTACATTTTCGTTGCAACCAACCTCACTAAAGAAGAGGGCTAAAAGTATTGCAACCATGGCAGATTTGCATTGTTATTTAATTAATTTATTTTATTTTACTTTTGTTTAATGGGGATGTCAAGCTGGGTCCAGCTGGGCCCAGCTGGGTCAGAGGAGGCCCAAGCAGAAAAGCTCCATTACAAAAACACATTATGAACAATACAAGAATATATAACTTTGGTAAATATAGGTAGTAAATAGTTTATACATAAATAAAAATGACAGAGTAATATAAAGTGAAAAAGAAAGAAAGCTAACAAAGAAACTAGCATTGAATAGCTTGTGCCATCATAGAGAAATGACTGATCAGTAGCTCAATATCATGGTTTTGGTGGTAAATGCTTATGAGATACATGTATGGTATATAAACAAGAATATGGCTGTTGTTGCTATGCTTGTGTCACTTTTTGTAAACATTGAGAGAAATTGAAATATTGAGGTGAAGTACAAGAAGGAGGGAATATGATGACACTGTAGGAAGCTTGAGACAGGTAGATAAAAATAGGAGCTGTAGTGAACTTCAGTTAGGTAGAGAAATTGGAATTCTATGAGAGAAGGGATAGTTGGGATGTGAGAATTTAGTAAGGGAAGAGATATTTTGGTTGTAAGAATAAGGAAGGACAGAATGATTGGCCTGGATTAGTGAATAAGCAAAGCCAATTTTTGGTAAGGTGTTCCTTAAGTGGTAGTTTAAATCTGGACATGTTGCTAGAATTTAGTACTGTCTGAGGCATGGAATTCCAAGACTAAGATATCTGGTGAGAGAATAGAGAGTTAACCATAACAATTATAAGATTTATTTACTTTGACTACTAGTTTGTAGGAGGATCTTAGTGGCCTGCTGTTTGAGTGCAATGATGTGATCTGTTATGGAGGTTAGTAGTGAATCTTGCAATTTTGTTATAGCAAGACTCCCGTTTGTTTAAATTTGATTGTCTGAGATTTGTGACTATTGGTGAGGCATATAGAAGGGTAGTGAGTAGGAGAGTCCTAGCTATGGAATGTCTAGTGGCCTCAGTTAGGTATGGCTTGACTCTCTATAGCGAACCTAGTTTAATGTGGATGTTTTTGTTAGAGTAAGGTGTTTGTCAATTTTTCTGTTGTTGTCAATTGTGATTGCAAAGAGTTTAGTGTGCTGGACAGGTTATTTTTTTTTGGCTGAGTAGATTGTGAAGGGGGGGGGGTAATCAGGAACTTTGCTATTAGTGAAGATCGTAAGCTTTGTTTTATTTGGCCTGAGGATGAGTTGAGAATCTGAGAGGTATTTTTCAGTGTCTTAGAAAGATTGTTGGGTTGTTTGTAGGAGTTCTGGTAGAAAGGGAAATGAACATATGAGGGAGGAGTCAGCTGTACATTGAACAATGGTTGCATACTGGGTGACTGTGCTGAGCCTGTTGATGAATATGATGAAGAGTAATGGACCAAGAATTGAGCCTTGGGGTACTCCTACCTAGACCAGTAATAGGGTAGAGAGTTCATTTTAACATTTAACTGCCTGTTGGCGGTCAGTGAAGTAGTTGAAAAACCAGAAGAGGGCTGGCTGGGTTAGGTTTAAGGAAGCTAACTCGTCTAGTAGCTTTTGGTGGGATACTGTATCAAAGGTCTTAGACGTATCAAGGAAGATAGACGAGATCAGCTGGTTGTCATTTCTAAGCTGGTTGATTGAGTTTGTAAAACTAACAAGGGCAGTGATTGTAATGTGTTTAGGTCTGCAACCATGATGAGATGCAGATAGGAGATTATTGCTTGGATAATCAGATAGGTGTCTGTGTATACATTTTCAAGAATCTTGGCTATGGGCGGGAGGAGGGCAATTGGCCTGCACTATAAGAACTCAGTAGAGGAGCTGCCTTTGAGAAAAGGGATGATGTAAGAGACTTTCCAGAGTTTGGGAATGTACTGCTCAGCAATGGAACATATTATTAGGGGAGATATACCGTAGGAGATGGCATCTGCTGCTCGCTTTAGAAATTCATTGGGGTGTTAGTCAGCTGTGAGGGAGGAGGGCTTAAGTTTGTAAAAATGTTTTGGTGCTACTAGTTTGAATTGGTTTAATGAATTAAGGGCTGTGTCTAATTCATTAGGAACAGATAGCTCTTGCTGTTGTTTTTAGTAGGGAGAGTATAAAGTTGATAAAGTGTGAATTAAATTGTGAGACAATGCTTTCTGTGGGATTTGTTGTGGATGGAAGTGGGGTTGTGATCTGTCCATGCTGTATTTGTTTGATGGCTCCTCATTATTTCTGGGGATTGTTTTGGTGTTTTTTTCCATTGTTGTATAGTATAGCTTTTTGTTGTGCCTGATTTGTTTTTTGGCAAGGTTGCATAATTGATGGTAGGTACATAGGGAGTCTTGATTTTTGGTCTTTTGGTATAGGGATCAGGCTATTTCTGTTTGAGTAACTACTTGGTGCGATTGGTAAGCCATGGTATGTGCTTGCAGTTAGAATGAGTCTTTCTAAAAGGAGCTAGGTTGTTTAGGATATTTGTGAATTTGTCAATGAAATACTGAACAGTAGAGTCAAGATGCAGATATTTTAAAGGGGACAAGTCACATTGTTGCAGGCAGAATTTGAAGACTTCAAGGGAGAAATGTCTTTTGTTGCAGACAAGTTTGTAAATGATATTTTCAGTACAGCAAATGAAGTGTCTAAGAGGGTAATTGGGTAGGTGATCACTTAGACTGTCAGGGACACAGCCAGATTGGTGACAGTGTGAGGGTATGTTTGTAAGTATCCAGTCTAGGACTGATTCTGTTTTGATATGTTTATTAAATATGGTAGGGGATTGCATAATTTGACAGAAAACATGGAGGTTAACAAAAGAGGAAGGATTTTCTGAGGAGATGGTGTGCCAATCCATGTCAAAATCCCCCATTATTATTGTTTCTTGACTAAACATTGAGGCACACCAGTGGAGAAGGTCTTCAATAATGCCTGGGTTCTTACCTGGGGGTATATAAATAGCTATTATAATGATATGTTTGTTGGAGTTTAGTTGAAGGTGGATGATTAGAATTTCAGAATTCAAAAGGTCTGCGGGGTTGATATGAAGTCTATCTTGATAGTATTTTTATATATTACAGCTATGTCACAGCCTCTTTTATGAGTTCTGTCTTGCCTATAGATGTTATAACCATGGGTTAGAATTTCACTATTCGGTATGTGGGGTTTTGGTCAGGTTCTGTTAAAGCTGCTAATTCAGGAGAGTATTGGGTGATACCTGCATGAAATGCATGACTTTTATTTAGGATGCTTCTTGGGTTCATGTTTAATATTAAGAGATGGGAGATTAGTGATGTTGGGGGAGTAAGGGTTGTTTGGCATGAGAGGGGTTTGATTAAGGGGTTGAGGTCCTTTATTAGGATGTATGCTCCACTTAGTTTAATTAGGGTAGAATTGAATAGAAATAGGTGTGTGAGTTTGGTAACTAGTTTATCTTATTTGCACAGTAAATGTGAGTTTAAGTGTGAGTGCGTATATTTAAATGTGAACAGTTCTGTATTAGAGCTGTTGTAAATGTATGGAGATATGATGATGTTGTTTAAAGCAATATTAGATGTGGTGTTGAGTTAGTTAGTTGGGGAATAAAAAGTTATGACCTGTTCCATTTGCTAACTAGTAGAAAGGTAGTTGAACTAAGCCCTTCTCCCAAAATTTATTTACAAAAAATAATATTTTCTGTAATCCATTTCATCCAAGTAAATGGTTTATGATCTATAAAAATATCTGTTATTAAATTAAATTATATTCCATTTTATCAGATAAATATAGAATTGATGGGGAGCATATATTGTTTCCCTGGTTTTCTAACCCAACAAGGTCAGAAATCCAAAATGAATCATTAACCTCAGGTTCCAAAATCTGAATATAGGATCCCTCCAATTAAATCCAGAACCAAACATGCCTTGGATTGTTTTTGGTTTGCAGGACCTGCCATCTTACCTAGCGTTTTGCATAAAGTTTGACACCCAGACACCCCGGTGATTTGGGAAGCATGAACTTTTGTCTACTCACCCTAAGAGTCAAGTTATTACATAAGAATTGTAAAAATCATTTTTGCAACTTCTCTATCCACTCAGTCCTCTTCATTTGTGGACTATAATACAAGAAAACAAGACTCTAGGTAGCAGCCCCATTTTAATCACCTGCATCTTATGCATAAAAGATTGCATGTGACAAGAATGGATTTTTTTCACTAATCACAGGCAATACGAATCTTGACTTCAAATCTGACATACATTTAAAGGTATTATGTCACTGGGATTACAAAATACTGATAGTAATTTCTTAACTGTTGGTGTGGAATGAGAATCGAGATTATCAAAACAAGTTTAATTGAGTGGGAATAAAAATGCTTTTCTTCAATATTGTTTTTTACTCCCATTAAAATAATAAAACAGGCAAGCAGAAACAATATTTTAGGCACTGCCACCTTGGGATTCTGGCATCAAATTGCATCATCATCTGCAAACCAAGATGAATGAATTAGGAAGCTAAAGCTAGGGTAGATGGCATACTCTATTGCTTCCATTTCTAAGAAACAACCCCACATTTATATCATCGATAAAAAAGGAATGGGAAAAGGCAGCATCTCTATATTGTACCTCTGTGCAACCATATGGTCCCTGTGCAATTGTATGGATTTAGTCCCATATGACCCAGGATCTATTACTTCCATTCCAAGTTTAGGTAAAAAAATGCTCTAGTTAACTGAGTTTGGAAACCTATGCATTGCTTCTGCATTCCTATATAAGTCTAGTCAAATTTGGCCCTAATTGTCACTTGTACCTATTATACATCTCAGAATAAAGGTCATTGGGTGTGGGTGCTTTCCCAACTTTAAGTGCATCTATTCCCATAAACAATTAGAGAGAGTGACTGCTTAAGAGTTTATATATCACTAAGATCTGAGGGAGATTACATTTCCTCAAAAGTTGTCACTTTCATCATGATAAGATATGATATTAGATTTGCACACTTCCTGTAAATTGACAGCCATTATTTGATTAATTTCTGTCAAATTATGAGTGACCAAACCATCTAGATTCTTAAGACTCAGATGAGATCTCACTGCATCTTTTAACTTTCATGTCAGCAAGAATTCTGGTTGATAAGCACCCTTTTTTGTAAATAAAGGTTAATAACCTTAACCTATCTCTCCTGAATTCATGCAAATTGAAATGCATGATAATTTTACTTCAATTGTTTAATATTTTTTCTTAGAAAGAAGTTCAAATAACCATTCTTTTATAGTCTTTTCATCTTGTTTTACTTGGTTATCTAAATGAGTCCAATTCGAGTTCTCCCTATACTCAGCTCCTTTATAAGAAACCATACAATGTTTAATCTGGGTTTTAAATCTTTCCCATTGAATTATTTTCCCATCACTAAGAGACCAGGTTCCCAAACACTGAAATAACTAGTCAAAAACTTTAGCTGACTATTCTTTATAGGGTCAGTGTTGTCCAGGGCTGTCAAGACGATAAAAAAAATTCCACCAGAACATAAAACAGAAAAAATAACAGAATTTAATCAAATCAGTACACATTAAGTTAAACACATTCATCCATAATACACTGGACTTCTTCAGAAAAAAATTATTGTGCCAGCTAACAGGATATATACCCTAAGACATCAAGTGTTAATTAATCAATCAAAAATCCTCAAAGAAACATACATGCCTAAATTACTTGTTTAAAAATCACACTGATAAAAATATTTATTAAAAGATATGAATAGAGAAAACAGTACAAAAATGAAAATACAAATACAATGAGCACAAGTTTAAAATCCAAGACATCTGCTAAAAAAAATTGTAAACTTGTTCACAGTTTTGTTGCCCTCATCCTAAGCACAGGTTAGATAGATGCATGGTCATTTAACCCTAGCTTAACTGTTGAATCCAACCTTACCTGGCAGGGGAGTTCACTATACTCCAACTTGTTTTCCCAAAATCATCCCCTGGTGTTAGGATAAACTGTTTCTATTATGCCAAATTCAAATGTCTTCAACCCTTCTAACTCAAGTGAATGTTTGCATTTTTCATATTGTAATGATGTTTGTAAATTCTGTTGGCAATTTTCTCTCAGTTTCCCTATATAAAAAGTGTGCCATTGGTTGTAAACATCTAAATGCACTAAACCTTTGGAGTTGCAGTTCCCTTTTCTAAATGTAATGTCTGAATACTGATGGTTATTTAAACAAACCTCATTTTTTCCATAATACATTGACAATAACAAGATCTACCACATTTAGTTGTCCCCTCTTGTTGCAAATCAGTTCTTATTTCCAATATGTCCTTAACATTATTATTTACTTTGTGAACACACACAGGTGATTCTTCCACTAATTTAAACTTCATCCTCTCCTTTAAAGATAGCCTGGTTGTTTGAAATAATATTTTTCACCTTCCAGCTCAAGTCGCCATGTTTAATAACCATGGCATGTTGAAAATTATCAACTCTAAGTTTGTTACCAGAGGATAATTCCTACAACAATAGTGGTTTACCTAAAATGGGGTGGTACTTAACACCCTTATTTACAGCAACCTCAGTTTTAAGTGCTTGTAACAGTTCAGATGGATAACCCCTTTCCATAAACATCTCTGTCATACTATCTAGTTCCTGCAGGAAGAGTTCATCTTTTGACACCATCCTAGCTGCCCTGATAAATTGCCCCTTAAATAGGTTAGTTTTTGCAGATCCATGGGTGGCAGTTATTGCAGAACAAGTAAGAATTTGAAAAAGTACCCTTCCTGAAAACCATTGATAAAAACTCATTATTTTCCACAGTCAAATGTACATCTAGGTAGTGTACGATGCAAGCACTGTGTTGATTAGTGACTTTCAAGAAAGTGTAGTGTTGGATATGTAGGTCAGAAATAAATCAAAATTCTCGAAACATTGTGTCCATATCAAGAACATACCGTCCAATAGCTTACAATAGAATGACCACAAATGGGAGTAGTGTGTACCTAATATATATTGCTTCTTCCATGTTAACCTCTCCCTCTCCCCAAAAGGAAATACAAATTTCTCTCACAAGCTTTCTCAAAAATGGTCTGTGATTTAAGTAATAGGGGTTGACCACACTTTTCTTTCTCAGGGTATTTTCTGAGTAATTCCTTTCTTTACTATTATTGAGAAAGGAAGGGTTTAACTTCCTAGTAAATAACTTTAAATCTAAGATTACATTGATGATGTTGCCTTTTTTTGGGGGACAAACTTGAATCCCTTCTCAAACAATATGAAATATGTGGCATCAATAGATAGATCTCTAAAATTAAATATGTGGAAACCATTTCTGGTAAGAAGTAAACTTTCACAGCATACTGCAATATCACAGTCATCACTCTGAGCTACCAGTTCTGGTCCTTCTTTATTGTTTGTCCTTGTCCTCAAAAATCCCCTCTGCCTCTCAATAATCTGGCTTGATGATAACAATTTGATTGAGCCATTCCCACTTAAATTTCTATGCTTTCTGATCTCCTGGGTAATGGGAAACATTTTTCAGCAGGGATGAAAACCTAAAGAGACTGTCACACCCCCACCTTATTCTACATTCTCAGCATTATTACAATTTGTTCAAGCATTCTCCCACAAACATTCCATATTAAAATTAGAATCACCCATCTCCTCCTCATTTTCTCTTTGTTTGCCTACCCTTTCTATTAAAGGATATGTTTTGCCTTACTTATAATCTTTATTGTCTCTAAACAACTTCTTTTTCTTTTTCCTGACCACAGGTGAAGCATGGTTGTTAGCAAATTTTAATTTTTTTCTTATCTCCTATAGTAATCATCAAACAATAAATCATTAATAATGGTATTGTTTGTCAAGGTTACTTCATTCATTAAAGTCTTAATACAAGTGGAGTTAAATTTAATAATAAATTCTACCAACTCAATTCCATATCTATTGAACATGTCTATGAAGACAAAGAATTATTTCATTCCTTTGTGTACTCAAGACAGAAAATTGTAAAGCCTCAAACCCCTAGGGATTTCTCTCAGCTTCAAACATTCTGTAAGGTAAGCATTGTCTATCTGCAGTGTTCATAAGTTTTGTAGAGTCATTGTCTCATAACTTAAATTTTAGACTAACCTGCTTGTTGCTTGCCAATGCTGTATCTGAATGAAAGGTAAAGTCACATTCAAGCCAACCATTTAGTTCACCCTGCCCCATTTGCCTTGATGGAGGGCCTGGATCACCAAACAAAGCAGAAGCCCTAGGCAAATTCACAGATCTCTTGGTATTAGCCACTGTAATAACCCTGAACAAGATGTGGACCAGCTCCTTCTTAACCCCACTAGAGGTAGCAACATCCTTGACCTGGTCAATACTAACATGGGCAACCATTGCTCTACACCAATAGCCAACCCCTCCCTGGTTAGATCCGACCACAAACTAATCACCTTGGAACCCCCCCCCCCAACAAAGGTAACCACCATGAAAAATGTCTCCAAAGCTAACTTTGGGCTCCTAAAAACAGAGGTGGCTAACTTCACGGCACCCATTCAAATGGAGAATAGTTGCATGACCGCCAAATCATACAGCAATGCACTGTATGAACACATACACAAATGCATGGATCTTACAATACCCAGTAGAACCAAGACACTTCCTCCAAAAAAAAGGAAGCCAATCTGTTGGCCCCCTGCCATAAGCAAACTCTACAACAGAAGGTGGAAACTGATCCGGAATAAGGTGAAGTCTGAAGACTGGAAAAACTCCCTTATCAGCCTCAACATAAAGTTGATATCCTTCTTCAAATACTGTAAAGCTAGCTTTGAAACAGAATTGCAGCAGATAGTAAAGACAACCACAAGGCCTTCCATAGTTATGTAAAGAATCTCCACGGCAATACACAGATTTGCTTTCAGCTGATGCACAATGGTACCTCCTATACTGAGCCAACAGATATTGCCACTATACTGGCCAACAGATTCAGTGTCAACTTTACCCCTCCCCCCAAACAGTCACAATACCAGTAGATTTCCAGGCACCCAGTATTACTGCTGCACAGGTTAAAACAGCACTGTCCAAGGCCAAGAATACAGCTTCTATGGGACCTGACAATATCCCTAGCTATGTTCTACATGAACTACAGAGTGAACTGGCACCTCACCTGTGTGCCCTGTTTAATTACAGCCTCACCTCAGGCTTTATCCCTACTGAATGGCGCACTGCTACAGTCATCCCTCTCCACAAAGAAGGAACAACTACAGACCTTGGGAACTATTGCACCATTAGCCTGATGAGTCTGATATGCAAAGGTATGGAACCTATCATCATGAACCTAATAAAAAGGATATAGGGAATCTCCAAACTCTGGATACCACACAGTTTGGTTTTGTGAAGGGTAGATCATGCCTGCTCAACTTGGTCAACTTCTCAGAGTCAGTCACCAGAGCTGTGGATGAAGATAAGGGGGTTCTTACAGCCTACCTTGATTTGGCCAAGGCCTTTGATACAATTTCCCACTCAGAAATCATAGAAAAACTCACTAAGTTAGGCATCAACCCCTGTATCACTAGGTGGGTTGCAAACTGGCTCACAGTGTGAAAGTAACTGACTCCAAGTCAGACCCTCTCCTGTTTGGTATCAACTTATATAAACTCCAGGCAAACACAAAGGGATTCCGGCTGACAAAGTTCACAGACACTTGCTAGTTGGGAGCTATTATTAACACCCCAAGTGATGTTGATATTATACAGAAAGGCCTCACTGAGACCAACGACTGGTGTCAGATCCATGGCTTTAAGCTTAATGCTAAAAATGTGTCGTCATCCTGTTTGGGAAAAAAATTGTTCCCATGAATTACCACATTGGTGGTAGTCCACTGAATACAGAAGGTGTTATAAGAGATCTTGGAACACAGGTTGACAGCAACCTCTCTTTTGATCACCACATTGCCACTGAGGTCAGAAAGTCCTTCTATGAGGCACATCTCATTACTAAGGTATTTGCATCCAGGAAGAAAGAGATCATTGTCTCCCTCTACTCTTCCCTCTTTTGGGCAATCATTAAGTACAATGCCCCATTTAGTGTGTACCTCACTGAACACTTGCAACAACTGGAGAGGCCATAAATGTACTTCACAAAGAGGATCCTAGGCCTTAAGCATTTGTCCTATATGGACAGACACAAAAAACTCCAACTATTCTCTGTCTCATATCGCCTACTTAGAGGTGATCTCTGCTTTACTTATGAAGCCATGTCTGACCCAGCTCTGTTAGAAATGCTACATCTAAAGAATTCCCAATCCCTCCACACCACATGCTCCAGAGACCTCAACCTCATTACCACAATAAACAGAACATGCTGGAGGGACACGTTCATAACCCAGAGACTGCCCATGCTATGGAATAGACTTCCCATACAAATCAAGCAGAGCACCTCACTAGCCCTCTTCAAGAGAAATCTTGGTGAATGGATGGGAAATAGAAAATTCACCCCAGGGATCACTCCAGTGGCTTTACTCAACAGAGGCACTGGGATCTAAGGCCAGGTGGCATGATGCCAGGGTAATCCTATGGGCTAGGCTTGTAAAGGTTCCAGGGCCATTAGCCTAGTGCACACCTATGAACCTGTGAACCTATGAACCTATGGTCTCCAACCCATGCTTCCTTCCTTCCTTCCTTCCTTCCATAGACTCTGTTTGAATGATTTGATAAAAAGAGTAACTTTATTCTTGTGAATACAGTATTTCCATCCAAACCTGAGGTTGAGGAAGAAATGGGAATAGAAGAAGAAGCGGGAATAGTTTGTGCCAACAGTTTATAGGAAGGACACTTTTTCAAATTCTTACTTGATTTACAATAGCTGCCATCTATGATTCTGTAAAAAGAACCTGGTTAAGGGGTAATTTATCAGAGCAGCTAGGATGGTGTCACAAGATGAACTCTTCCTGCATGAACTAGATACTATGACAGAGATGTTTATGGAAAGGGGTTATCCATCCAATATGTTACAAGCACTTAGAACTGAAGTTCATGTAAACAGGGGTGTTAAGTACTACCCCAGTTTAGGTAAGCTGTCATTGTTGTAAGAATATTAAAGTTGATAATTTTCAACACACCATGGTTAATAAATGCAGCAGCTTGAGCTGGAAGGTAAAAAATATTATTTAAAAAATATAGTCTATCCTTAAAACAGATGCTGAAATTTTTGAATTAGTGGGCGAAGCACCTGTATGTGTTCACAAAGTTAATAATATTAAGGACATATTGGGAAAAACACATTGATTTGCAACAAGGTAGGACAATAAAATGGACTACATGTTGTTCTTGTCAATATATTACAGAAAAAGGAGGTTTGTTTAAATAATTATTGTTATTTCAAAATTTGTTTCAGAATCGGGAACTGCAACTCAAAGGATTTAGTCTATTTAGCTGTATACAACCAATGACAGTCTTTTTATGTGGGGAAAACTGACAGAAAGTTGGCCAAAAGTATTTATAAACATCTTTACGATATGAAAAAGGCAAACCTGAATAATGCCCTTTACAAGCATTCACTTCTCTGTGAAGGGTTTAAAAAATTTGAATTTGGCATAATAGAAACAGTTTACCATAACAACAGGGGAGGATTTGGGGAAAACACGTAGAAGTATAGGGAACTCCTCTGGCAGCTGAGATTGAATGCAACAGTTAAGCCAGTGTTAAATGACCATTTATCTATCCAACCTGTGCTTAGGATGAGGGAGTAAAAATATGAAAATGTGAACAGTTACTTTTTTTTTAGCAGACATCTTGGATTTTAAATTTGTTCTCATTGTATTTGTACATTTATTTCTTCTACTGTTTTTTTCTATTCATATATGCTATTCATATAATTTTAATAAATATTTTTATCAGTGAAATTTTAAATGACTAATTTCGGCATGTCTGCTTCTTTAAGCATTCTTGATTAATTAATTACCATTTCATGGCTTAGGGTATATATCTTGTTATGTTGGCATAATTAATTGTTGTGAAGATTTCCAGTATATAATTGATAAAAGCATTTAACTTATGTGTACTGATGTGATTACATTTTGTTATTTTTATTTTATCTTCTTGTAGAATTTTTTACAGTCTTGACAGCCCTGGACTACATGGACCCCATGTTGTTGTTTAGTTTGGATTGATAGTATGGTTACACACCTGTGTCTGGGTGACCATTCTTGATCCCTAGAGACCAAAAGATCAAATCACCATGGAAATGTGGTAGTAGAAGAAAAACTAAAACTGCTAAACTCAGAAATATCCAACCAACCCAAACTGTGATCAAACACAACTCCAGAACAATGTCTTACTTGTAACACATTTTAAGCCATTGTTCTAATAGCCAAAAATGGATTCTATTGCCAATGCCCGCATTCCAACATATGTAAAATCCCTCTGATCAAGATAGGCTGAAAGCATAAATCAGATCTTGATCTAACACCAGCACAATCGACTGTGAAACTAGTAACCAACTGGCAGTCCAGCCAGGACACTTAAAATGTCTGATCACACAGCAGCAAATTACAATACCATTGTAAATCACAAATAGTGCCAAATGCCAAAATGAAAAGTGTATGTTATCCTTCAATGAAAGTAAAATGCAATGGCTCTGCTAATTATAAAAATACTTGTTGTTTAACCCAAACACTTTGTTAAGAAAAAAAACTAAGCACTTTCATCTGTCATTATCAGGACTTAGTCAAAGTTAGCACAATCTAGCTCCATGTTCCTTTAAAATTGCAACTGGCCAATCAGCTTTCATCTAATTAAATACTACAATTAACAATTAAAGCAGAATAAAAACTATTAGATTATTTAAAGCATTACATTATTAAAAATGTTCCAATAAATCACAAATCTCTTTCAGTGTCCAAAGACCTTACACAACTTTATATATAACACTAATAACACCATTGTATTTCCCTGAATGAATCAATAGAAACTAAAAGGCCTATATCGTCAATTCTGTTGTATATACACAAACACACACACACACACACACACACACACACACACACATATATATATATATATATATATATATATATATATATATATATATATATTATATATTAATATCCAATAAATAAATACATTGATAGCAACTGTGTCCCAACCTCACTGTTATATAAATACATTAAAATGTTGTTTTGATTGGAAATGCATATATTACTATTGTTTTTTATAATCTTCATAATTTAGTCACCCTGTCTTTTAAAATACTTGTGATTGATATATAGTCATTAAGTCCAGGAGGTTGACTTGCATTTAATCTCAATTGTTATATCAGCTCTTTCAATTCCAGTCTGTTGTCTTCATCACCCCTTCTTATGAATCTAAAAACTCTATAACAAAAGATCTAAACCTTGTCAAACTCAGACATGTTCTATAATGTTTGTACAGGACATTAAGAATGTTTTTTTTAATGTCGTAGAGATGTTTTATGATACGATCCCTTAGTTTACTGGTCATCTTACCTACATAAAATGCCATACAATTGTCACATGTAGCTACATAGACCACCTGTGTGGAATTACAATCACATTTACCTGGACAGGTAAAATACACTAATCCTTTGGAGTTGCAGTTCCCTTTTCTGAAAGTAATGTCTGAATAACAATGGTTATTTAAACAAACCTCCTTTTTTCCATAATACATTGACAATAACAACATCTACCACATTTTGTCGTCCCCTCTTTTTGCAAATCAGTGCTTATTTCCATTGTCTTTAACATTATTTACTTTGTCAACAAATACAGGTGCTTCTCTCACTAATTCAAGATTCATCCTCTATTTTAAAGGTAGCCCAGTTGTTTGAAATAATATTTTTGACCTTTCAGCTCAAGTTGCCATGTTTAACAACCATGGCATGTTGAAAATTATCAACTCTAAGTTTGTTACCAGAGGATGATTCTTACAACAATGGTGGTTTACCTAAAATGGGGTGGTACTTAACACCCTTATTTACAGCAAGCTCAGTTTTAAGTGCTTGCAACAGTTCAGATAGATAACCCCTTTCCATAAACATCCTTGTCATACTATCTAGTTCCTGCAGGAAGAGTTCATCTTTTGACACCATCCTAGTTACCCTTATAAATTGCCACATAAACAGGTTCTTTTTTGCTGAACCATGGGTGGCAGCTTTTGCAACACAAGTAAGAATTTGAAAAAATACCCTTCCTGAAAACCATTGACAAAAATGCATTATTTTCCACAGTCAAAGATACATCTAGGTAGTATACCATGCAAGCACTGTGTTGATTAGTGACTTTCAAGAAAGTGGTAGTGTTAGATATGTAGGTCAGAAATAAATCCACATCCTGTAGACATTGTGTCCATATCAAGAACATATCATACAAAAACTTGCAATAGAATGATGATAAGTGGGAGTAGTGTGTACCTAATATATATTGCTTCTCCTGTATAAGCATAACTAAGTTTGCAAATATGGGAGCCCAAACCACCCCCATTGCTACACCACTCTGTTCCCTGTAAAATTCCCCTTCAAACAATAAAACATTGTTATAAAGAACTAATTTCATTAAATTGACCAGGAATCTAAGTTCTCTTGTCTCCAACGAGTTGTGATCTACCAAAGCTTCTTCAAAAAAGTGCATACCTATATCATGAGAAATGCATGAAAAATAATTTATAATGTCAATTGTTAAGAAACTTTTTTGTTCTCTCCAAAGTTCTGGGGTCAGTTTATCTAAAATGTCCCATGAGTCTTACAAGATGTGGAGATTTTTTTTAATAAAATTTTAACTTCCTGTTAATATAGACTATCAAGGGGTAAGTCTTTGATTCTTGGGTAGCTACAGTTAATCTATTAGGTGGATCCACTACATTCTTATGCAGTTTGGGAATACCAAAGACAGCTGCAACCCGGGGACTTTTGTTCTGCAGAAAACTGTAAGATTCAAAAGATATGATACCTTGCGTTAATGCAGCTTCCAAAAATATAATGATGTTTTTGTATGCCACATTGATCACATTCCTAGAGACCAATGAATAACATGTATCATTTTATAACATATTGAAAATCGTACTTATATAATCTATCTGATTAGCAATCATCACACCACCACCCTTGTCAGGTTGCATGGCTCTTATGATTCATCTCTAGTTAATTTGTCCAACAAATTACATTCTTCTACAGACAAATTAGAAGAAACCTCTGCCTCTCCCAAAATAGGGAATACAAATTTCTCTCACAAGCTTTCTCAAAAATGTTCCATGTTTTAGGTAATGACGGGTCGACCACACTTTTCTTTCTCAGGGTATTCTCTGAGTATTTCTTTTCTTTACCCTTTTTGAGAATGGAAAGGTTTAAATTCCTAGTAAATAACTTTAAATCTAAGATTGCATTGATGATGTTACCTCTTTTTGTGTACAAACTTGAATCATTTCTCAAACTATATGAAAAATGTGGCATCAATAGACAGACCTCTAAAATTAAATATGTGGAAACCATTTCTGGTAAGAACTAAATTTTCAAAGGCTACTGTAATAAAACAGTTATCACTCTAAGCTACCAGTTCTGGCTGGTTTAACTTTATATTGTTGAAAATCAAAATATTGATTGACCTGTTGTGCGAACTGAAAGGAAGAATTATGAATGTTGAATGTCAACAGAGTTCGAAAGTCAGCAAATTGAACAGCAGATTGGCTGATTTTTGAACTACAATGTTGAACACACAATGTAACACAGGGGGGCAAGCCCCCTGCACCCCCATATGGGGGGCTGTGCCCTCCAACCCCACTTTAATATACTAAATCTGAGATCGTACTACTGTGGGGAAAGGGTCCATTTCCCGATCCCCACTATAGTGCTATCTGCACTCAAATGCCGAATCTGCAATGAGCGAATGTCACTGTGCATATGCTCACTGTAAATTCGAAGCATTTTTTTTCTACTTTTTGGAACTTTGAAAAAGTTCTTTCAACCTTATGGCTTTCTCCCATGTGCAGAACGCAAATATAAAGGTAAACCATTCTGGCCCTTCTTTCTTGTTTGTCCTTCTCCCTAAAAATCCTCTCTGCCTCTCAATAATCTGGCTTGATGATGACAATTTGATGGAGCCATTCCCACTTGAATTTTTATGCTTTCTGATCTCCTTGTTAATGGGAGAAGTTTCCCAGGGCTGAAAACCTAAAGTAACTGTCACACCCCCACCTTGTTCTACATTCTCAGCATTATTACAATTTGTTCAAGAATTCTCCCACAAACATTCCATATTAAAATTAGAATCACCCATCTCCTCCTCATTTTCTCTTTGTTTGCCTACCTTTCTCTTAAAGGATATGTTTTGCATTCCTTATAGACTTTATTGTCTCTAAACGACTTATTTTTCTTTTTCCTGACCACAGATGAAGTATGGTTGTTAGTAGATTTTAAAATGTTGCCTTATCTCTTATAGTAATCATCAAACAATAAATCATTAATAATGGTATTGTTTGTCAAGGTTACTTCATTCATTAAAGTCTTAATACAAGTGGAGTTAAATTTAATAATACATTTTACCAACTCATTCCCATGTTATTGACCATGTCTATTAAGACAAAGAATTATTTTGTTTCTTTGTGTACTCAAGACGGAAATTTGTAAAGTCTCAAACCCCTAGGGCTTTCTCTCACCTTCAACCATTCTGTAAGGTAAGCGTTGTCTATCTGCAGTGTTCATAACTTTTTTAGTTTCAATGTCTCATAACAAACATTTTAGACTAACCTGCTTGTTGCTTGGCAATGCTGTATCTGAATGAAAGGTAAAGTCATATTCAAGTCAAGCATTAAGTTCACCCTGCCCCATTTGCCTTAATGGAGGGCTTGGATCACCAAACAAAGTAGAAGCCCTGGGCAAATTCACAGATCCCTTAGTATTAGCCACTGTAATAACCGTCAACAAGTCTGGTCTCCAACCTATGCTTTCTTCCTTCCTGCCATAGACTAAATTTAAACCATTCGATAAAAAGAGTAACTTTATTCTTCCAGATGTTATATTTCCATCCAAACTTGAGGTCAAGGAAGACATTGGAATAGAAGAAGAAGTGGGAATACTTTGTGTCAACAGTTTATAGGAACGACACTTTTTTCAAATTCTTACTTGATTTACAATAGCTGCCATCTATGATTCTGTAAAAATAACCTGGTTAAGGGGCAATTTATCAGGGCAGCTAGGATGGTGTCAAAAGATAAACTCTTCCTGCAGGAACTAGATACTATGACAGAGATGTTTATGGAAAGAGGTTATCCATCCAATATGTTACAAACACTTAGAACTGAGGTTGGTGTAAGCAGGTGTGTTAAGTACTACCCCAGTTTAGGTAAACTGTCATTGTAAGAATCTTAAAGTTGATAATTTTCAACACACCATGGTTAATAAACACAGCAGCTTGAGCTAGAAGGTTAAAAATATTATTAATAAATTGTATATCCTTAAAACAGATGCTGAGATTTTTGAATTAGTGGGAGAAGCACATGTATGTGTTCACAAAGTTAATAATATTAAGGACATATTGGGAAAAACACATTGATTTGCAACAAGGTAGGACAATGAAATGTACTACATGTTGTTATTGTCAATACATTACAGAAAAAAGGAGGTTTGTTTAAATAATTATTGTTATTCAGAACTGAGTTTCAAAACAGGGTGCTGCAACTCAAAGGGTTTAATGTATTTAGATATTTACAACCAATGACAGTCTTTTTATGTAGGGAAAACTGAGAGAAAGTTGGCCAAAAGAATTTATGAACATCTTTATGATATGAAAAAGGCAAACCCGAATAATGCATTTTACAAACATTCACTTGTCTGTGATGGGTTTAAGAAATTTGAATTTGGCGTATTAGAAACAGTTTACCCTAACACCAGGGAAAGATTTTGGGAAAACAAGTTGGAGTATAGGGAACTCCTCTGGCAGCTAAGGTTGAACAAAACAGTTAAGGCAGTGTGAAATGACCATTTATCTCTCCAACCTGTGCTTAGGATGAGGGAGTGAAAATGTGAACAGTTACCTTTTTTTAGCAAATGTCTTGGATTTTAAATTTGCCCTCATTATATTTGTATTTTTATTTCTTCTACTGTTTTCTCTATTCATATATTCTATTCATATAATTTTATAAATATTTTTATCAGTGTAATTTTAAATGATGGCATGTCTGCTTCTTTAAGCATTCTTGATTAATTAATTACCATTTGATAGCTTAGGGTATATATCCTGTTATGTTGGCATAATAAATTGTTCTGAAGAAGTCCAGTGTATTATGAATGAATGCATTTAACGTATGCGTGCTGATGTGATTAAATTTTGTTATTTTTATTTTATGTTCTTGTGGATTTTTTTACAGTCTTGGCAGCCCTGGACTACATGGACCCCATTTTGTATTTTTGCTTGGAGTGATGGCATGGTTACACACCTATGTCTGGTGACCATTCTTTATCCCTAGAGAACAAAAGATCAAATCACCATGGAAATTTATTAGCAGAAGAAAAATTAAAACTGCTAAAAACAGAAATAGCCAACAAACCCAAACTGTGATCAAACACAACAACAAAACAATCTTACTTGTAACACATTTTAAGCCATTGTTCTAATAGCCAAAAATGGATTGTACTGCCAATGCCTGCATTCCAAAATATGCAAAATCTCTCTGATCAAGATAGTTAGGCAGAAAACATAAATCAAATCTTGATCTAACACCAGCACAATTGACTGTGAAACTAGTAACCAACTGGAAGTCCAGCCAGGACACTTAACATGTCTGATCACACAGTAGTAGATTTCCAATTCCATCGTAAATTACAAATGGTGCCAAATGCCAAAATGAAAACTGTTTGTTGTCCTCCAATGAAAGTAAAATGTAAAGGCCCTGTTAATTATAAAAATACATGTTATTCAACACAAGCACTTTGTTATAAACCAAAACTAAGCACTTTCATCTGTCATTTTCAGGACTTAGTGAAAGTTAACACAATCTAGCTCCATGCTCCTTTTAAATTGTAACTGGCCAATCAGCTTTCATATAATTAAATACTACAATTAACAATTAAATCAGAATAAAAACTATTAAATGATTAAAAGTATTACTTTATGAAAAATGTTCCAATAAATCACAAATCTCTTTTAGTGCCCTCAGACCTTACATAACTTTATATATAACACTAATAACACCATTGTATTCCCCCTGAATGAATAAATATAAATTAAAAGGCCTATATAGTCAATTTTGTTGTATGTACACATATATACTATATATTAATATTCAATAAATAAATAAATTGATAGCAATTGTGTCCCAACCTCACGGTTATATAAATACATTAAAATGTTGTTTTGATTGGAAATGCATATATTACTATTTTTTTTATAATTTTCATAATTTATTCACCCTGTCTTTTTTAAAATACTTGTGATTGATATTTAGTTATTAAGCCCAGGAGGTTGACTTGCATTTAATCTCAGTTGTCATATTAGCTCTTTCATTTCCAGTCTGTCTTCATCACCCCTTCTTATGGCTCTAAAAACTCTATCTATAACAAAAGATCTAAACCTTTTCAAACTCAGACATGTTGTAGAATGTTTGTACACTACATTGTTAAGATTACTTTTTTAATGTCGTAGACATTTATTCTGATACGAACCTTTAGTTTACAGGTCATCTTACCTACATAAAATGCCATACAATTATCACATGTAGCTATATAGACCACCTGAGTGGAATTACAATCACATTTACCTGGACAGGTAAAGTTTGGGAAAAAATTCTTCACAACTAAATAAGGACCCTCATGCATAAACCTACGTAATTTACATCTTCCACACTTTTCCATATGATGAACTTGTTTGGCACTAAATCTATCAAATTGTCTTTCCACCAATTTCTGAATGTTAGAGCCCCTGCTGTTATCCACCATGGGCTATCTCCCCACTGCATCCAGCATTTTTCTAGGAAATACTATGTTCCATAGTTGTTTAAACACTCCCTCATATTTTACTATTTCCTGGCTATAAGGTACTACAGATGATAACATAGTGTGTGTATTTTTACACTGTTCCAGGAATGCAGGATTCATTTTCAGGAATAGAATTAAGTATTTATTCATTTAGCAAAGGAGCAAATCTAGTGGCCCTACTCTTAAAAACATCTTCTTTAACAGATGTTAGCAAGTTAACTGGATATTCTCTATCTGTCAACATATTCCACAAATAATTAATTTCCCTTTCAAAATTCTCATCAGTGCTTATTAATCTAGACAGGCATACCATCCATCCTTTCACAATTCCCTTATTTTGATGAAAGGGATGACAACTGTTGAAATGTAAGTATGAATTTGAAAAAGTACTTTTTCTATAAATATTGGATGTAAACAGGTTCATAGGTATATACTAGGCTATTGGCCCTGGGGCCTATATAAGCCAGCCAAGAGGTTCCCTGGCTTTCGCCACCCAAGAAGGTTATTGTCTTGCACCTCTTTTGAGCAGAGCCACAGATGTGATCCCTGGGGTGAATTTCCTATTTCCCATCCAACTGTCTAGATTTCTCTTAAAGAGGGCTAATCAGGGGCTTTGCCTGACATGAATGGGTAGTCTGTTCCAGAGTATGGGAAGTCTCTGGGACAGGAATCTATCCCTCAAACATGTTCTGTTTATTGTGCTGGCAAGGTTTACTTCCCTGGAGCATGTAGCATGGAGAGATTGGGGTTTCTGTAAATGTAGCATGTCCGACAGACCTGAGTTTGACATGGTTTTATATGTTAGGCAGAGGTCACCTCTGAGTAGTCGATAGGTGATGGAGTAGAGCTGGAGTTTTTTGAGGTGGTCTGCATATGGCATTAGCTTGAGGCCAATAATCCTCTTGGTGAGGTATTTCTGTGGCCTTTCTAGTTGTTGCAGATGTCTTGCAAGGTACATGCCAAACGGGGCATTGTACTCTATGATGGGTCTGATGAGAGATGAGTAGAGAGGAACAATGACCTCTTTTTATCTGGAGAAGAACCCTTTAGTGATGAGGTGTGCCAGGTAGAAGGATTTCCTGACTAATGTGGCAATGTGATTGCCAAAGGAGAGACTAGTGTCCACCTGTGTCCCAAGGCCTCTTATCACACTTTTGATGTTAAGTAGGCTACCGCCTATGTGATAGTTCATGGGAACAATGTTTTTCCCCCTAGGGGATGACAATACACTTTGTGGGACTGAGCTTGAGGCCATGACTTTGACACCAAGCATCAGTTTCAGTGAGACCCCTTTGTATAATGTCCACATCATTAGACAATTCTATTATGGCTCCCAGTTTGCAGACATCTGAAAACTGTGTTAGCCACAGATCTGCTGTATTAGCCTGGATGTCTGAAAAATAGATGCTAAACAGGAGAGGACCCAGGACTGAACCCTGTGTTACTCCACTTGTCACTGGTTTGAAGTCAGATTTGGAGTTAGCTACTTTCACTGTGTGGGTACTATCAGTGAGCCAGTCGGCCAACCATCTTGTAACATAGGGATTTATGCCCAGTCTAGTGAGTTTATCTATAATTCCAGAGTGGAGGATGGTGTCAAAACCTTGGCAAGGTCAAGATAGGCTGTGTGCACTACCTTACCCTCATCCACAGCTATGGTGACTGCTTCAAAGAAGTCAATCAGGTTTAAGAGACATGATTTTCCTTTTGCAAATCCAAATTGAGTGGGGTCCAATGTTAGCAGGTTACCTATGTCTTTGTTTATAAGTTCCATGGCCTTGCAGACCAGGCTTATCAGGCTAATGAGGCGGGAGTTCCTGGGTTCAGTGGTGGTGCCCCCTTGTGAAGTGGAATAACCATCACTATGTGTCATTCAGTACGCACACAGCTTGAAGTGAGGCTATGACTGAACAAGGTACTTAGGTGGGGGTGCCAGTTCGTTCAGTAGTTCATGCAGAATGCAGCCTGAGATGTTGTCTGGTCCCATCGATGCTGTGTTTTTGTCTTTGGAGAGTGCGGTCTTAACTTGTTCATCCATGATTACAGGGGCTATGCATTCTTTCAGTATAGGGATTGGCCCTTTGGGGGGTGAGGAGGGGTAATGTTTGCACTGAACCTATCTGCCAGGATGTTGGCAATATCAGTTGGTTCTGTATATTTAGTGCTGTTGTTCTGTAGCTCAGAGCAGATCTCAGTGTTGCCATTGAGATTCTTGGCATAGTTGTAAAATGCTTTATGGATGTCTTTAGAATCAGTGGCAATTTTATTTTTGTAACTAGCATTGGAGGATTTTATGAGGAATCTTAGCTTCTTACTGAGGGTGTCTAGAGAGTTCCTGCAATAAGGGGATTTTACTCTTTTCTGCAACAGCTTCTTCCTTCTGTTGTAGAGTTTGTTTATGGCAAGGAACCACCAGATTGGCTTCCCTTTTTTGGAGGATAGTGTCTTGGTTCTGTTGGGGATGACACGATCCATGCACTCATGTATGTCATTATATAGTGCAATTGTATAGGATTCAGCTGTCATACCACTATTATCCATCTGTACAGGTGTAGTGAAGTTTGACACTTCTTTCTTAAGAAGCATGAAGTTGGCTTTGGAGAAGTTTTTTACGGTGGATTCCTTAATGGGGGTGGAGGTGAAATATTGATGTCTAGGGTGATTAGCTTATGGTCAGATCTGACCAGTGAAGAGTTGACCTCTGGAATGGAACATTGGTTACCCATGTTGGTGATGACCAGGTCCAGGATATTGTTGCCCCTGGTGGGGGTATGGACAGTCTGATCCAGGGCATTGGAATTTATGAATTCCAGAATGCATTGAGATAATGAGTTAGTACTTGAGTAGTTTTCCCAGGTGATGGTGAGATAGTTGAAATCTCCCATTATTAGTGTATTGGGCTGTACCTTAGTATTATCCAGTATATCGAGGAATGTGGAGTGGGAATCCAGGGGCATGTTGGGGGATCTGTAGCAAGCTACAACCTGGATTGCAGTCTTGCCCAGTGTTAGTTGCACTTGGATAATTTTGGATACATTATGTTGCATAACTAGCCTGGAGGTGTGGATATCCTTAATGAATATGGACACTACTCCTCCTTTAGTGTTTCAGCCCAGGTTAGGTGGTCAAAAAGTGTGGTATGAATTATAGCCTGGTAATGCAGGAGTGCTCTCTGGAGCACTCCTGCATTACCAGGCAGGAGTGCTCTCTGGAGCCTTGAACCAGGTCTCTGTTACTGCACAGATGTCAGTGTTCTCCATATTGAGGAGTGCTTCGAGTGAGTGCATTTTGAGGTTTAGACTTCTAGCATTGAGTAGCATTAGCCTCAGTTTTTGCTTGCTTGTACCTGCTACTGTGGTAGATTTATCATTTGAACCTTGCCTAAAAAGGCACTATAGGGGTGGCAAGAGCCTTAGCCAGTATCCAGAATCCCAGTGGTGACAGATGTAGGTCATTTCTGGCAAAGCAATGTGGTCTGTCGATCATGTCATCCCAGTCAGACAGATACTGTATCCCCTTTGAATGACACCAGAAGCTTAGCTAATTGTTGAAGTCGGTCATTTTATCCTTGTACTGTGTTATCATTCTGGGCAATGGCAGGATGCTACTCAGGGCTAGGGTCATACCTGTCTTGGCTACAAGATCTGAGAGCTCTTCCATGTCTCTTTTCATGTAGTCCAGGGAGGTACATCTCAGGTCATTCACACCAACATGGACAATGACAGAGTCATATTTGTAGTTGTTGTGGAGTGACTTGAGTGTTTGCATTTTGTGGCAAATCCTGGCAACTGACAGGCTGCTGACAGTAACTTTCTCCTTGTTCAGCCTGGTGAGTGGGACATCAGTGTGCCTGACTATAGAGTCACCTATGACAAGTGTGCTGGGTACATTGTTTTGCCTTAAGGGCTGAGGTTGAGTGGCACAGCGATTTTGTGGTCTATGTGTCATGTGGGTAGTGGGGGGTGATGGTTGCTTGCATTTCTACTTTGGAGGTCTCTGTTGTTTGGGCAGATTTTTATTAAGGGCCTCAGTGAATGTAGGTGTGTGTTTTCAGTTACTATATGTGGTTTCAGTTACTATGTGTGGGTTTAGGTGGTGTACGACTTGTTTGACTATGTGTTGAGCATGGTTTGGTGTAGGTGTTTACCTTCTCCTCATGACTGTCTAGTCCAGTCTTGGCTGGAGAGAGCTTGGCTTCCAGTTTGGTTATATAATTGCACCTCTCACTGGTTGTAGTGTTGGGTGGTAGGAAGAGAGGTCAAGTTCCTCTCTTTAGCCAAAGCTACATCCAAATAATTTATTTATTTGCTGTCATAATGAAAAGTAAATCTTAAAAAAATGGTAGTGTTGCACAAATAATCAATGAATGACTTTAATTACTTAACAGTACCCTTTCAGAAGATTACAATATCATCAAGGAATCTAAAATTTGTATGAGTCAAAGAAGGGAACTCAGAATTGAAAATGTAGTGTTTTCCCATTCACCTATAACTCAATTAGCATATATGGGGGCACAAGCTGCCCTCATTGCTACCCCTGAAGTTTGGTGAAAATGTTCACCTTCAAAATATACATAATTATTTGGAAGGACTATTTCCAACAGGGTTTCTATTACTAAAATCATCTTTTGATATACTGTCTTGCTGAATTTAAAAAATCAATAAACAAATGCTGTCTTTCTGAATTAGGAATTACAGTGAATAGATTAACAACACTGATAACACATTTCAGGGGCTCTACATACTCAACTGACCTCATATTTTCTAAACGATTCCTAGAGTCTCATTGTAGATAATGGTGGTTTTCAAAACATTTCTTGCACAAACTATCAATGTATTTCCCTAAAGGTTCTTTTTTTACCATCAGCAATTGGCATAAATTGGGCGTCAAGTTGATTCTTCTGTATTTTGGGTGTCCCAAATCAGGGCTGGAATCAAAGGCTTAGACACCATTAAATAGAAGAAAATATTTTTGTCAATAAACCCTTGAATTAATAAGTCACCTAAGATCACATCTATTTTGTTGTAAGCAATGCTAATCTCATTTTTGGATACCCTTGTGCATTTGGTTTCATCTGATAGTAAATCAAACATCTTTAGGGAGTAAACAAATCTATTCCTGATAATCATTCTTCCAACCTTGTCTGGTTTCATTATTCTTAAACATCTATCTGTCTTTATAAAGTCTAAGAATTGTCTTCCATCCTTAGACAAATTGTCAAAAAACTTCAACCAACCTTATGCAGTTGTCTAAATTTATTCTCACATATTTTTCAAAAACCGAGACAAGTGGATTTGCTGGAGGAAAAACGTGTTTTTCTTTTAAAACATATTTCTTGGATAGAATCCTCTGTGTTAGAAAAAACAAACATAGATTTAACTGCCTGTACAACTTCAACTGAATTATTTTTTTGCTATGTCCACCCTAAAATTAGGAATAAATTGAAAACCTTTTTTTTTAAATGAACACTGCACCATCAGTTAAAACAAAATCAGACAAACTGAATATTTTAAAGTCATTATTTGTCAAATTATTTAACTGCCCAATAAAACCACAATCATGGTGGACAATTGAATCAACAGAAGCTGGAAATAAAATCTCCTCCAGCCTCCCTTGACCACATTCTCATCAACTGGGAAGTTGCCCTTCCTCCAATTCAAAGACAAATCACACCTCTTGACAATCTTGTCTGATCTTCTCAATTTCAACTCTTCTAAAAAAGTGGTTTCCATTGGAACACTCAAGGAATGACCAGAAACAAGGTTAATATCATTCAAGTTATTCAAACTGTTCAGTTCCTCATTAGAACCAAGTATATACTTAGAATGGGGGGAGGTGGAATAAGCTTTTTTCTTTTCATACTCACATTTATCTCTGTACGGTTTTTGACACTTGTGCTCTTTTTTCCTTTTGGTCATATTGCCCACCTTTGGAAATATACTGCTATAATCAACCTTGATATTACTGAAAACAAGATCAGAACAAATGATATTATTAAGTTCTTTAAGCTCTATATTTAATGCATTGATTTTTCTTTCATTGTCTTTCATTAACAGCTCAAGAATTTTTAACCCAGTAACATCAAAAATTTCCAACAGTTCATTATGCAAAATAGAATTTTCTATTCAGCCAACTGGAAATTTCCAAACACTGAGACCCTTAGGAACTCTCTTAGTCTGTTGACATTCCCTAAAAGATGTATAGTCTAACTGGAGGTTCCTCAGTTTACTCAATTTGGGCTCAAAGTCTGTTCGTTTTTTTTTTCTTTCTTTTTTTAAGCCCCTATGGGGAACATTGGCAGCAAGATTAAATGAAAATTAAGGAGCCACAAGTCAATTGTTAAAATTAAAATTACAATCAATGTCACCACTTCTTTGGCCACTTATAGCTGAAAACCTGTTGTGTAGAAATCCAAGAAAGATTTGACAAAAACCCTGATTGTCCTGGCTGTTTGTAACTCTTATTGTGAAGATGTATGTGTCACTTCCTGAGTTCCGGGTAAATATTTCATTATCTGTTGAAAAAGTATCACCAAGTCCCCAGGTAAACTATAACCATACAGACTGCTTGTGGATCCATCAGAAGCTGCCATGCCGCTGGGTAAATGTTGAAAACAAAACCACAAACAGCACAGTCGACTGAGAAACTAGTAACCAATGAAAAGTCCAACCAGGACATTTCAAACATCTGATTACACAGTGGTGAATTCCAATTCCACTATAAATCACAAATGGTGCCAAACATTAAAATAAAAAACTGCTCATTGTCCGTTAATAAAAGTAAAATGTAATGGCTCCACTAATTATAAAAATGCACTTTATTCAAACCAAACCCTTTGTTAAAAACAAAAACTAAATACTTTCATCTGTCATTATCAGGACATCATAATAGCACAATCTAGCTCCATGTCCCACTTAGTTAAAAAGAAAAACTAAGCACTTTCATGCATCATTATGAGGACTTCATCAGATTTTATACACTCTAGTTCTGTATTCCTTTTAAATTGTAACTGGCCAATCAGGTTACATTTAATTAAATAGTACAAAAAACAAATCAGAATATAAACTATTAAATTATTAAAATTATTAAATCATTGATTTAAAATTAAAGATTTTCATTAAAGGTTTGGATAATTCTATTTTATATATTTTTTTTATATTGCATTTATTTTAAGTTTTTTGTTCTTTTGGAGTTGTAAGAGTTCTTAGCTAGGTTCAGTTAGCAAAGTTAAAAAAAGAATTTCTTTGCAGGCAGTTGATAACATCCAGCTAATTAGTGGGAGGTACTGAGAAATAATATTCCTAATTTAACTAGTAATATTTGGAGGCATCTTTATCTGTAACCAAAAAATAAACAAAATACCACAACTGTGGCTAAAAACAGAACTTTAAATTTAATTACAAAAAATATCTTTAAATTCAGTGGAGTACAATAAAAAACACGACTCAGCACTTTCACCCTTCTAATTCAGGCCTTCATCAGAGCAATTAACCACGAGACATAAGTCCCTTAAATAATCGGTGCAGCAATCACATGATCCTTGAGTTAAAGAGATATAAAATGAGTAAAATAACAAATGATGAATAATACATACTAAATAATGAATAATAAATACTAAATAGTTAATAATTCTCCATCCACATCCCTCACCAATCAAACTTAGTTAAAATACACATATAAACACTTAACTACTGAAAAAACTTTATATGTGTTTAAAAATAATCACATCTGTTCCTTTAGAAATGCAAAAAAAACATATAATTTTGTATATTGGTTTCATAACAATCTTAAGCAACCAAAAGGAACACATAAAACTATAACCTCATTTTCTACGTTAGCAAAAATGGAATGGAAGAACTATATGTAGAGAGATGCTGTATAAAACAAGTATACAATTCACCCTAAATACCTTAGTACAGGTGTAAGAAGTACAAAAATGGTTCTTTAAAAAAAAGCATTAAATATTAGAATTAGTACAAAATAATTTAATCAAAACTGTTTTACCTTCTCTTTTAAAACACTCATTTTGAGCAACAGTCATTGATGCCAGGAAATTCCTTGGCATTCAGTCTTAATTCCCAAGTTGTTTCTTTAACCTCAAGTAAATATTTGGGGTTACCACCTCTCTCATCTTCACACATTCTATCAATTATAAAAAATAAAAACCTCTTAAAGGTGTTACACTGTGCTGTACAAGGCATTAGTTGTTCTTTTGTTTTTGATGTCCCTAATATGTTCAGTAATTCTCTCTCTAATCTTATGTGTAGTTTTTCCCTACATAGAATGCTGAGCAGCTCATAAATGTAGTTACATAAACCACCATTTTGGTGTGGCAATTACTTCATCTAGAACATTGAATGTTCCTCATGTAACCTCAAATAGAAACATAGAGACCATCATTAATATACCTGCAATATCTACACATTCCGCTTTTCTTCATCTCTGATCTATGCTTTATAAAACTGTTAGTTTTCCATCTTTCTAGTAACATCTTTATGTTGTCCTCCCTGTTGTAAACAATATGGGGCCTTTTCCCCAATAGTAGCTTTAAGTTATCTGGGACTATTAAATCTCAAAAGTGTTAATAATATCTACTATAAAAGGTGTCTGGTAGTTGTATTGCATAACCATGGTTCCAATCTTCTCACCTCCTGATGTATTACTAGTATTGAAATGTTGTGTTGATGTTATGATTGGGGTAAATCTTGTCTTACTTTTCTTAGCTTAATTTCTAATTTTTAATACAAATTTCAAAGGGTAACCTCTGTCCTTAAATATTCCTGTTACCAACTCTTTACCAAATGTCTCACCATTGCTCACCAGTCTTGATAGGTGCATCATTTACCCTTTCACCACACTTCTTTTCTGGTGAAGGGGGTGACAGCTATCAAAGTGAAGCTTTGATAGATGGAGTATGTTTTCTTCCTAAAAATGTTAGAACAGAGAACACCATTCTGCTTCTACAACCAAATGTCAAGAAACTCGATTTTATTAAAATGAAACCAAAATGTGAAATTCAAAAAGGGTATTGTACCATTCAAGACTCATGTCCCAGAAACTTCCCATACTCTGGAACAAGCTACCCATCTATGTCAAGCAAAGTTCCTCATTACCACTGTTCAAGAAAAATCTTGATGAGTGAATGGGAAATAGGAAATACACCCCAGGGATCACTTCTGTGGCTCTGCTTGACAGGGGCACAGGAAATTAACTTTCTTGGGTTGGCGTAAGCCAGGGAACTTTGTTGACTAGGCTTACTTAGGCCCTTGGGCCGATAGCCTAGTACCTACCTGTGAACTTATGAACCTATAAGTAATCAATAAAGTGCGAATTTCATCACTTTACTTATGTCCATAATACCAAAATATATCACTATCACTCTACTCAGTATCATACAGATTGCTCAGAGGTGGTCTGTGTCTCACTAACAAGGTAATATCAGACCCTGCCCTACTAGAGATGCTCCAAATCCATTAGTTTAACTCCTTGCGCATTATCCACTGAAAAGGCCTAAATCTAATATGCAACATCAACAAAACATGCTGGTGAGACAGGATTGTCTCCCAGAGGCTGCCCCATCTCAGGAATAGACTTCCCATACATGTCAAACAGAGTTTCTCGCTGACCCCCTTCAAGTGCAACCTTGATGAGTGGATGAGAAACCACAAATTTGTAACAGGGGATCCACCTGTGTCCCTCATTGAAAGGGGGTGACAGGTGCTGACTAAGGTTTCTTTTTTGGAGATAAACTTTTGGCTAGGCTTGTAATGGCCCAAGGGCCATTAGCCTAGTAACCTCCTATGATCCTATAATCTTCTGATCCACACACACTTTGAGACTGGTTAAACAGTATAACTCTCTTCGGCTACACCAGGTCCAAATAACTATAGGTGAAACACCCTACCACATCATTCCTAGCTACAGGTCCCCCACCATGAACCAAGGGAAGAACACTGCTTATCTAGACTTGCTTGAGTCACTCACTATACAGCCAAACACCTTGGTCATGGATGATTTCAACTATTGATAACCCTGAGGTTCCTGGATTTTGTTAATACAAATGCTCTGGAACAGTTAGTCTGCACTCTCACAAGGGGCTCAAATGTTCTGGACGTAGTACTCATCAATATGGGGGGGTCACTGGACTACCTCTCTGTGTTCTTCCCTCCCTAGTAAGATCATAGGTTAACAAGTTCATAGGATGATAATAGACTATTGGCCTGGAGGCCCTTACAAGCCTAGCCAATAATTTCACCCATGCTCCCACAAAGTCAACACACATATATATATATATATATATATATATATATATATATATATATATATATATATATATATATATATATATATATATATATGGGTCTACTGTAAAAGACCAGAAGTCTACTTGTTCTACTTGTTTTGGTTACGAGAAAGTGCACTTAAGCGAAAGTGCACTTCTGCGAAGCATAGTTCAATGTACCATTCAGGGAAACTGAAGCACTGAGTCAAACTACAGTGGGGAGTAGGGAATTTAGCTGTTCCCCACTATAGTGCGATCTGGGAGTTGGTATATTTAAGTAGGGGTGGTGTGGGGGGTGCAGCATCCCACATCAGGGAGTGTGGAGGAACCAAGTTTTGTGAAAGTGCACTTTTGAATAAGTGCACTTTCGCATAACTGAGCGGTTTACTGCTCTTTTTAGAATAAGTGATATTCGATTAAAAGCAGTAGACCCATAAATATATATATATATATATATATATATATATATATAAAACATATATATAAATATGTGTGTGTGTGTGTGTGTGTGTGTATTTATATAACAGTGCAAGAAACCTGTACAAAGGCTGTACAAAGGGAGGGGGGGGCACATATAGGCACATACTTCAAATATTGCTGTTATAAGCGAACATTTGTACAGCAACAGGGTGTGTTTCAGCTGAAACTTCTGAAGGATATGAGGATGGGAGCTGACATGTTATGTCATTATTCACTGACATAAATCCTTGGATCATCACAGTGATTTACCAGGCAAATACAAATAAACTGGGGGACTGAACCAAAGTATGAGCCAAACATCCGGACATTCTTCCAAAAGCCTGGCAGTGGAGACGGACACTCGAAACCCCTTAGTGCAATGAATCTGGACCAAGCCCGATAAAGTGAGTGGACAAACACATGACAATAGAGACATATCCAACATATGTGAGTAGATAAAGTGAGAAAGTTGCTCTACTAACACTGTTAGTCCTAACATATATTGGCTAAAATATCACAAGTCTGGAACTCTATTGCTTCTCATAATATACTGACCTCAATTCTCACATCATCCAACTGATGCTTCAGGAATTCACAACAGTTATGGGGACCAGAACAAAGGTGTTGGCCAAACAACTGTACATCCTACAAATATATGGACATAACACAACATTATGGAAACAGCACTGAACTACCAAGCATCGTCCAAACTACAAGCAGACTGACATAAAACTAACCAAGTCCAGCTCTGGGGCTGTACACATGCATTTGCAAATGTAACAGGCACTACAGGTATATAACACCAGTGGAAGACAGACACTGGTGTGAAAGTGCATACCCACAACCAATTTGTACCACAGTCACAGTGACCTACCAGTAAGCAAACTGAACACTGCACTATAAAGACAGTGTGAACAAACAAATCCCATTTCCACTCACACATTACCCCTACATATACTGCAACAAGCCACAGTATAGTGGGAATCTGGAGGTGTGACGGGACATGTCATGGTCTGCCCATACAAACATATAACAGCTGATAGTGAACCAGTAGCTAGAGCAACATGCACAGTCAGAAGTCAGATAGAAAGGGGCCATGACACTCACATGTACACCCCTCCTTACACAGCCCAAATAAGATGTACACATGACACTTCTACAATCCTGACAGTCTGTTAACAATGAAAAGACATACACAGACCTCTCAAATGTACAGTCCACCTGAGAATGTACAGGCTCAGAACTCATATTTATGACCTCTTCCCCATAACATGTCTGTGGGTCTACTACATCACTGGGATGGTAGCAAGAATGAAGGCAGGAAATCATGATACTAAATACCTCTGAGCCTCATTGTGCATGACATCTGGACAAAGCCTGACATCATTTGGGGACAGAGGCACAAACACAGGCATTGACTGGATATATTGCTGTTATAAATTGAGATGGTTGCTGATGTTACAGAGTATGTTGTAACATATCTTATGAGGAATGTGAAGTCACTAATACCAATGGATGTTAGTATTTGCTGACTGCATTCCCTAGATTCCCTGACTGATTTTCCAAGGACAGCAACTGTCTGGTGAACAGACCAAACATAACAGGCAAACGTGTGGCCAGTCTGTGGACAGCATGTCAGTGGAGAGGTATGTCAGAAACATATTACTGTCAGACATGAAGTCACTCAGTAAATGCATGTCCAGACAAACCCTATCAGTCTATCAACTCTCCATGTGTATAACAGCACTAATGACATACAATCTGTTCACAATTCTGGAGATATGCCCCCATGTTGTTGGGCTGTCTCCACATGTTCTGTCCTGTGAAGTATTCCCACCTACTCTCTGTGAATCCGGAGCCCCCACACCTCTGAAATGTTCCTCACACAGGCAATAAAAAGGGGGAAGGCCCACATGAAGGACGCCCCATATGTTGAAACTAGCAGCAGTGTCCAGTCCAATGGCAAAATACTATGTGGGCACCTACATAGTTATATGACCTTAGCAATACATGACAGAACAATATCAACCCCTCAAGGTAGGGTGGAAGCCTGTGGTGGACAGCAGATATACACAACTACCATCACAGGTTGAATTTATTGCTGGATGGGCCATGAAGGAACACGTGCCTCATTGGAAACCATCTCACCTTGGTCTGCACAAGCAAATAAGGTCACTGGTGATATACCCTACAGCTGTCTTTGAGTTTAAACTGGATACATCCGGCAAGGCCAATGACTGGGCCTTCCAGACACATGTCTGCAATTACAGAGGCAACACACATATCTGCTCTGTACTGGTGGTCAGTAACACCACATACACATATGCCATAGATACAGACAACCGGTTACAGACAGAAAACATGTAGACATCACCACACCTGTCCTCCCATAGGTACACATGTGCATGTACAGCACCTGCCTCCCTCCCCTCATGATCACACACCAGCTGTGTAATGCCCTCTCAAAGGTAACACATAGAGGTCTCCATAGGCCTGATACCCTTTCAGAGTGCATCCTACATGAACACAGGCATGGCTTCTCAGACCCATTCAGCAGTGTAGTCTACCACAGCATGAGCATTGGTATCATACCATCTGCACAGAGGACACACAGAAAGTAGATAGGAAACAGGTTATGCATTAGCATGAATGTTCTGAAGGATAGAAGTCTGAAACTGAAATGTATGCCTTTACTACATGACAGCAGTCCTCAGTGACATGGCCAAAAAACACACTACTCTACAGTTAATATAATAATATGATATTAATATCCAATAGGGGATACATATGCACATACAGCTCAAACACAAAGAACAGGATAATGTAGTACTCAGAGTCCTAGCTTTGCATGAAGGGGTGCATGGTTCATCTACTACAATAGGAAATTGAATTTTACATGGAAAAGCAGTGCTAAAAGTAGTAATTTAATAGTACAATATGTTCATTGGTTCATATGTTCATAGGTTGATACTAGGCTATCTGCCCTAGGGCATTTACAAGCCTAGCCACAGTGTGTTTGGCTTTCGCCACCCTTCTTAGATTAGTTGATTGTGCCTCTATATAGTAGGTCACAGAAGATAGCCCATTTAAGGTTAGTTTACTGTGCCTCTTTCTAGCAGTGACACAGAAGAGATCCCAGGGGAAAATTTACGATCTCCCATCCAAACGTCAAGATTCTTCTTGAAGAGGGTCATTGAGGGGCTCTGTCTGACATGGATTGGGATTTTGTTCCAGAGTGAGGGGAGCCTCTGGGATATGAATCTGTCCCTCCAGCATGTTCTATTTATTTCTGTGATGAGGTTTAAGTCACTGGAGTATGTAGTTCTGATGGATTTGGATTTCCTGAGATGGAGCATGTCCATTAATTCTGGGTTGGACATGGCTTTATACGTCAAGCACAGATCACCTCTGAGTAGGTGGTAAGCAACTGAGTAGAGCTGGAGTTTCTTTAGCCTAACTGTGTAGGGCATCTGTTTGAGTCCCTTGATCCTCTTGGTGAGGTACTTTTGGGGTCTTTCTAGTTGTAGCAGGTGTCGGGTAAGGTACATCCCAAATGGGGCATTGTATTCAATTATGGGCCTGATGAGTTATGAGTAAAGGGGCACAATGACCTCTCTTGATCTAGATATGAACCCCGATGTGATAAGGTGGGCTATATAGAATGTCTTTCTAACCACTTTGGCAATGTGATTGTCAAAGGAGAGATTGCATTCTAAATGGGTCCCCAAATCCCTAATTACTTCTTCCGTACTTAATGGATTACCACCTATGTGGTAATCTGTAGGCACTTTGTTTTTCGCAAAGGGGATGACTATGCACTTTTTGGCATTTAACTTTAGGCCATGGCTCTGGCACCAGTTATCCGTCTCTGTGAGACCTTTTTGGAGGATGCTTGTGTCAGCAGGCGAGTCGATTATGACTCCCAGTTTGCAGTCATCTGCAAACTTTGTCAGCCATAGTCCATATAGCCATGTGTTAAATTATTTTTATCGAATAGGGTAGTGTAGCTGGTGTAACATGGAAGTGTGTGTGCATATAACATGTGATACCACCCATGTATACACAAGTGTCCCATACAGTATAGTCACACCCCTTGCTACTGTAATGACAGCACATAGAAGCATGTTATGTAAAGGAAATCATATACATCTACTAAATGAAATCATTGTTCTGCTATTTTATAAGACTGGAATGTGAGCAATGGTTACCAGTGCTCAGCAGGTTTAAACATTGCTCAGATGTGAATTCTAACCAGCAGTTATCTCAGCTAAGCAGATATGTGCACTGATAAGTGTCGCTAAGCAAAGCCTACATGATGTAAGCTCTTATTTATTTAATTGTGTATTAGCATTGCTTACTGTTGTGCAAACCCACGCAAAACTGCCTTAATCACTCTGTCTCCATTAGCCCTTGTTCTGACCAGCAACTAAGTAAACAGCCCTTACAGGTCTTGAACCTAAGACCCTATATACCATAGTCATAGCAATTTAACACTAAGCCATCTGAGCGATAGGACGTTCTAATGTTTTTTCAAACATATCATGCATTACAGCCAGTTTACAATAAGAAAGAAACACTGTAGAATCAGGAACGATTGGTATTTGCAAAAAAAAAAAAAAATGTATATATATATATATATATATATATATATATATACATAGAGAAACATATACATATATAGAGAAATAGATATGTATGGCAATACATATATATTAACAATAAATACTAAGGTGTATATATATATATATATATATATATATATATATATATATATATATATATATATATATATATATATATACTCACACACATCATACAGGTATATGTAAGGGAACATATAAAAATCAACACGACAAATATACACATTTATATATATATATATATATATATATATATATATATATATATATATATATATATATATATATATATATATATGGGTCCTCTTCTAATAGTCGAACTTTTAAAAGCTCGACTTTCATATGACCCCGACCATGTGATTAAGCTTTTAAAAGCTCAACTGCTCTGAATGGAGATCTCCATACAGTGTGGAATGAGAAGATTTCCTATTTCCGCAATGTAGTGCGATCTCAGAGTTGGTATATTTAAGTAGCGAGGGTGTTGGGGGGGTGCAAAAAATACAAATACAAAAAACGAAATAAAAACTAAATGTGTCTAGTTTTAATAGTTGAAGGCCAAGATGTCAGGGGATATTAAATATGTGTGGATTACTTGCTGGTTGTTTTAATGTTTACTATCTTCAGTCATTTTAGTTGTTTTGTTAAGAGGTTGGTGTATGTCTGGCCATTGTGTATGGCCTATCATGATTTTGTAGCAGTGTACTGTGTACTTATTAGTTGGACTGTGTGGGGGGGGGGTGGGCAGATGTCAGTCGCATGGGTTCTTTTTTATCTAACTGTGCATGCTGCCCCAGTTAAAACTTTACAAAACATACTTGCCTTGAATACAATTACAATTAACACTTAATTACGTATTTAAATAAACAACCTCCAATACACTCATCATTTAACCCCCTAGGTGCTAAAGTATGAAATTTTAAAATGTAAATTGATTCTTTACATAACAATTGTTCTGTTATAAATGTTCTATCAAATTGAGAAACAGACCTTTTCCAAAACTGTACCTTGTAACCCACTACTGTCCCCATGGTGAAATGTATTAAAATGTACAACTATAGAACTTTCTTCTTTCATATTAGTAATATCTCTCACATGTTCTAACAGCCTAATTTTAAAACACTTCTTACTCCTCCACACATAAAATGTCTTACAAGGGCATCTAAGAACATTCTCGATACACCAACCTCTTGACTGTAAAGGATCCAACATGTTGTCCAGCCTTTGCCCTCATATTTATGGCCTCCTATTCCACATGTGTGGGATTCCACAACATCATTGGGATTATAGCAGGAATGACAGCACTAAATAATGATAGACCCTACCTATCAACCTCTTACTGCATGACATATGGACAAAGCCTGACATAATTGGGGGACAGAGGCCCAAAAACAGGGCCATATTTGAAATATTGCTGTTATACACTGTGAAAGTTGCTGGTGTTACATGGTTTGTTGTAACATATCTTTCCTGATGGATATGAAGTCAGAAACACAAATGGATATTGGCATTTGCCGATTGCAATCTCCAGAATATGCTACTGATTTGACAAGGACAACACCTGTCTGGGGAACAGACCAAACATAACAGGCTAACCTCTGGCCATTATGTGGATAGTCCTATAGTTGAGAGCTATGCAGACACATAACTTTGTCAGACTGAAATCCATGCAGAAGTAGCATATCCAGACAAACCCTGCTAAACTAGCAGTATTCAAACAATATAACAGTAATACTCACATTCTGTCCATAAGTCTTGAACATTCTCTACCATTTAGTTGGTTTGTCTCCACACGTCTTTTTGTAAGTGGTATTCCCACCTGCTGTCTGTGACACTGCAGCTCACACTCCTCCAGGATGTCTTTTACAGAGGCAAGGTGAAGGGTCAATGCCCACATGAATTACTCAATTAAAGGAGTGTGTTGCCATGACATTTGCTATTGGAATAACTATACAGCTGTTCTGCATGAAATTAGCAAGTGGGGAACACCAACTGGTGCACAGGTTATCACCTGGTCATGACCATTATTTACAAATGTCAAGTTTCCATCTATTCAAACCAGCTCTATACCTGTAAGTGAGACAGAGAGAGAAAGTGAGAGAGAGACTGCAAGTCAAGATACCAAACCTGAAGATATTACCCAATCTACTTTCCAAAAAAAAAGGTATGTGAAACAAGTAAGCATATAATTGAATGCAGTAGGTGGTTTGTAATAATGGGAAATAGGAGGTTGAAAGCATATGTCTCAACAATACTGATGTGCCTTTGCCACCCATGTATGTGTGCCATTGTCCAGTAACAGGTTGTGAGGTACGAATGAGCAGCAAGACTGTAAATACAGTGTGCCATACTAACATAGAACAGAAATGTATACCAGGTATCACCTGAGCACATGTATGTATGCGTATGTTCAACTGGAAGGCACCAAACAACTGACATGGGTTGCAAGCAGTCAGGTAAATAAGTTGTCCATGTTGTAAATGTGTGTAATATCAGTTTCAGTGTATACAACAGACAAAAATGTCTACAGCTACTGGTTGTTGCATTGTCCTGACACTGATATGGGTACTAGAATAGGCATGATTATCAGGCTGTAATCAGAGAAGTGTCCAACTGTGTTATGATCCTCTGTCCATGCCTAACACAAACAGCTATCTGAACACCTACATACAGTGGATATCAAGAGTGTACACATCCCAGTTGAAATGAGATCACAGAAAATCATTTCAAAACGTTTCCCACCTTGAATGTGACCCATAACCTGTACAATTCTATTGAAAAACAAACAAATCTGTTAGGGGAGAAAATATAAAATGTAAAATACTTACTATAAAGCTGGTTGCATGCATGTGCACACACTTAAAGTAATACTTCATTGATGCACCCCTTGCTGTGATCACAGCATTCTGTCTTCTTGGGTACAGACATGCCATCAATTAAAGATACTCTGATTAACCCCAAATAATGTTCAGCTGTCCTAGTAGGATTTATCTGACATTACCCAGTCACCTGCTACAGCAAAAGCCATGTTTTGCATAGGGCTTATAAAGCATCAAAGGGATCTCATTGTGGAAAGGTATCAGTCAGGAGAAGAGTACAAAAACTGTCCACAACATTGGATATACCATGGAAAACAATGCAGACAGTCATCAAACAATGGAGAAAATATGGGACAACAGTGATGCTGCAAAGACCTGGACATCCATCCAAAATGAATGAAATGACAAAATGACAACTGGCCATGGAGGCTGCCAGGGGACCTACAGCAACACTGAAGGATTTGCAGGAATGCCTGGCAAGTACTGGGTGTGTACCACATGTGACAACACTCTTCTGTATTCCTCATATGTCTGGACTATAGGGTAGTGTTGCAAGATGGAAGCCTTTTCTTACACAGAAAAATCCAGGGCCTGACAAATATTGCCAAACACTACATCAAGTCTCCCCAAAAGCATGTTGGACAATGTGTCATGGTCTGATGAGACCAAGGTTGAACCTTTGGCCCACAATTCCAAAAGATATGTTTGGCCCAAAACAACACTTCGCATCACCAAAAGAACACCATCCCCTCCGGTGAAGCATGGTGGTGGCACTTTCATGCTTTGGGATTGCTTTTCTTAAGCTGGAACTGGACCTTTAGTCAAAGTGGAGGGAATTATGAACAGTTCCAAATACCAATCATTTTTGTCCCAACACCTTCAGTCAACTGCTAGAAAGCTGCAGATGAAGAGGGAATTTACTTGTTAACATGACAATGACCCCAAGCATACATCCAAATAAAAAAAAGAATGGCTTCACCAGATGAAAATTACAGTTTGGGAATGTGCTAGCCAGTACCCAGACCTATATCCAATAGACAATCTGTGGGTTGACCTGAATAGGGCTGTGCACAAGAGATGCCCTCACAAATTGCCATATTTGTAGTGCTGTTACAAGGAAGAGTGGGCAACTATTGCCAAGTAAAGATGTGCCATGATGACAGACTCCAACCCAAGACGACTGAATGCTGTAATTATCTCAACTGGTGCTTCCACAAAGTATAAGTTTAAGGGTGTGCACACTCATGTAACCAGCTTATTGTACTGATTTTAATTTGCATATGTTTTCCCATAACAGATTGTTATGTTTTCAATTGAATTGTACAGTCTATAGGTCACATTAAAGGTGGGAATTGTTTTTAAATAAGTTATTGCAGTGTCATGTTACAATAGCACAAACACCAGGCATTGTAACAGGGCTGTGGACACTTTTACATCCACTGTAGCTGTATGGACTCAGGATAGCCTGACCAGTAAAACCCACCTCTACCAAAGTAGAGTACTCCCCTTTGCTGGACAGCAGCAATACACAAACCACATAATAGGTTGCTATATTGGCTGTACAGGGCCAAATAGGTGCAGGCAACAACTTGGAAGCATGTCCACCTCTATCTGAATAAGCATGCAAGGTCACAGGTGACTCCATGTAAGGCTAACTATGAGTACAAATCAGACATATCCACACCGCCAAGGCCAATCACAAGGGTGTCTGCACATATGTTGTCAGTCTCAGAGGCAACAACACAATTCACCTTGCACTGGTGGTAAATCACACCTCATGCACACATGTCATGGCTATAGGCAACCTGCATCAGACAGGTTAGGTGTGAACATCACTCCCCTGCCCCCCATCTGTATAGGGGGATATGCACATCAACTGCACACCTCCCCTCATCAATGGTGAGCAGGTACATATTGCCTACTGAAAGGCAATAACAGCAAGTCTCCATGGGGCCTGATAACATCCCTGTCTGCATCCTACATGTACTCGGGCATGTGCTCACAGTTTCATCACACACTATAGTCAACACAGCCTCGGCACCATCCACACCCCATCCACGTGGAAGATGGCCACTGTCATCCCTCTACACAGAAATGAATGGGGAATAGAGGATTATGCAATTAAATGTCCATCATTGGGGGGAGTATGACATATCAGGGCCAGGAGTGCAATGCAAGCTGATATTGTGCTAATAGATTAGAGGGGCATGGTATAGTTGTGAGTGGTGGCAACAAATATCCACTGTTGATGTACAATTTTTGTCTATACTGTTGACAACTGTATGAAATCCTATGATGTGTTTTCCTGTTTATGTCTTCCTGGTGGTATGCAGCATCCTAGGCTTCCACCGTATACAGAGGCTGAGACAGCTATCATAATAGAAACCATCATCCATATACATGGAGTCATGTTTGACTGTAGCCAACAACATCTGCGAGAAAGGACCACCCTGTGGAATGACCTAGTCCACAGGGTAAACAATGTCGGCCTGCACACAAGAACCTATGAGCATGTCCGGCATCATGCAACTGATCTCATATGCAATGCCTGGCAAAGGGCTGCTGCCATAGCCAGGGACAGCTTAGCCAAAGGTTGGGGCCCAGCCATGCAGGCCACACTGACACCCACTGAGGAGCTCCTCACCAACTTTGTGGCACCCACCCCAACTATACAACAGGATCCATAATCCAGAATTGTGGAGGTGGGAGGCACCCACACAATGGACAAGGAGCATGCAGTTAAGGCCCCAGTGCACATTACTAGAGTACTGTAGCATACATAGTTGTACCTGTAGAGTATCTACATGCATATGTCAGATAAGATATGGACAGGGTTTTGTAATACACAGAAGTGCACATCTATGGAGATGGGCAGCATATTTTGTAATATAGGGGGTTGTATTGTTAATGTGCAGAAATGCTGCATCCACCCTGTAACAAGGCCACATGTGAGTCTGCTGACAGTACCTCTCTCCCACAACTATTTAGGTCCCTCTGGTCTACAAGTGGGACAGCAGCATGTAGCTGGTGAGTATTGAATTGTTTTGTTGTGGTTTGTCAATACCTCAGGCATGTTAAGGCCATGTTATTTGCCATGCAGACAACTGTCACATCTAGCCATATTGCTTGATGTGCATGTTCACTTGTTGTGGTGTTAACTGCAGTGCATCACAGTGGTTACCAGTGGGCCCTAACTGAAGGGTATGTGACATTTCTGTAGCATACCACATAATCTGTCAGTGTAAGACATCTGAACAAAGACCAACAAAATGGGGGGTGGGCAAACGGGCTATGGTATTGACATGTATGAAACATCAATCCTATACAGTGGATACAACAGTGTACACACCCTTTTTAAGAGGCCAAGCATTTCCGATATATACAATGAGAAACCACAATATTATATTCTACATCTTTTCTAACCTGTAATCTGACCATAACATGAAGAAATAACTTGTAAAACAGAAACATACGTTAGTGCACCAAATATGGGATATACAAACCTTACAATATGCTGGATGCATATGTGTGCACACCCTCCAAATAACATATTGTGGAAGCAGCTTGTAATGTACTGACAGCATTCACTCTGCTTGGATACACACCTGTCATCAAGTACAGGGACTCAATGTAACACCAAATAACGGTCCACTGTCCGAGTGGTGTATTCATGACATTTGCTCTGTTGCCTGTAACAGAAGCAGCCATGGCTTGCACACATTTTGCAAAGCCTCAAAGGGATCCCATATTTGAAATGTATCAGTCAGGAGTAGGGTAGAACAACATTACCACAGCACTGCATATACAATGGAACACAGTGGAGACAGTCAACAAAAGGTGGATTAAATATGGGACAACAGTGCTGTTGAAAAGAACCAGATGTCCTTCCAAAACATATGAAAAGACACGTCGAGAATTGGTTAGGGAGGCTGCCAGGAGACATGCAGCAATACTGAGGGAGTTGCAGGAATCTCTGGCAAGTACTGGTTGTGTAGTACACGTAGCAACAATTGCCCGGATTCTGCACAAGTCTGGCCTATGGGGTAGGTTCAGTAGATGGAAGCATTTACCCCCACCAAACACCATTCAGGATTGTGTACAAGTATCAAAACATAGCAAGTCTGCCAAAGGCATGTGTTGAAATGTGTAATGGTGTAATGAGACCATGGTTCAAACTTACAGACACTATCCCTAAAGTTATGTGTGGTGCACAAGCAACACTTCACTTCAAGTTGAAGACCACCATCCACACATTAAAGCTCGCTGGTGGCAGTGCCCTGCTTTGGGGTTGTTGTTCGTTAGCTGGAACTAGGCCTGTAGGCACAGTGGAGGGAATTATGAACAGTTGCAAATAACACTCACATGTGGGCCAAAGCGTCAAGCATCTACAAGATGGCTGAGGATGGAGAGGGGTTTCAGCTTCCAACACAACAATGACCTGAAGCATACATCCAAAAGCTGCCTATGAATGGCTCCACCTGAATACAATCAAGGGTATGAATTGGGCCAGACAAAGCCCAGACTTAACACCAATAGAAAACCCCCATGAGACCTCCAATGACTGTGCACATCAGCTGGCCTTGCAATCTGACAGAGTTGGGGGACCTTTGCAGGGAAGACTGTCCAAATAATGCCAAGTCAAGATGTACCATGCTGATATACCCCTTTCCAGGAAGAGTGACTGCTGTAGTTCACTTAACATATGCATCAAAAAAGCATTGGTTTTAGGGTGTTCACACTTATGCAACCACCGTATTGTATGCATCTCTCTCAGTATATTTCACAACTAACACATTTGTTTGTTTCTTATTTGGATTGCACCAGTCATATGTCACATTTAAGGTGGGTAATGTTTTTGAATTCAGTATTGTGGTCTTATTTTATATAATACAAAGCCTGGCATGTTAACAGGGATGTGTATACCTATCATATCCATATTAAGCTTAGAACGTTGTTAGCATAACAGGATTTGTTTGAACATATATTTACTGCTGGTGATGAGGTCTGAAAATCAAATGTATGTCATGAATTGGTGACATCAATCCTCATATCATCCCAGTTATGTATTAGACAAACACATATGAGTTCTGAGGAACAGAGCAAACATATGTGCTAGACATCTACACATCCTTCAGTGATCTGTACAGTTGTGAGGTATGGTCTACAGTAGTTGCAACTGTGCTATACAGGTGAACAGCAATAATGTGTACATGAGTGCAGTGTGTGCTAGGGGAATGGATGTCACCTACTAACAGCAGTCATGCATCACATATATGTATATTGATAGCAACAAGGATTAAGAATGGCTGCAATGCATGATGTTGAGGGCTGTGTGTCATGCATGTCACATTTTGGGTAATGTGAGGTCTGTGTAATAGCTTTGTGCCATCTCACCTTTGCATGTGTGTGTGTGTGTGTGTGTGTGTGTGTGTGTGTGTGTGTGTGTGTCTGTCTGTGTGGCAGCCAAACATAATTACAGGTATTAATTTATATATATTGTCTTCCGCTCACAGGTGGAGATGGGGGTCGGGGTCCCTGCCACGTGGAAACTGATGTCAGCGTCTCTGCAGATTCTGACAATGATGATAGGCATAGTGAGGCACAGGCAGCATTGTCAGGGGCTGAATCTGTGCCATTGATTGGCATCCCACTGTTGTCCACCCCATCCCCACACACCATCACAATGCCCACACATACCCCATCACCAGTGGCTATAGATAATGGACAGTTGGTGGGTGGTGGCATAGGACAGGCAAGTGTGGTGACTATGGAAAGTGTGGCATAGCCATATAACAGGTGATGTCCCACACAGGCGGACAGACAGGTGTGCTCAAAGGACTGTTGCCCATCATGCCCCTGTCACAAGTGTCAAAGCAGGTGTCACCAGACA
>NC_056729.1:1918786955-1918894455 GCF_019279795.1 Protopterus annectens
GTTGCATAGTTATTTCACATGGCACACAGCTTATAGGGCTACAGAGTGTCCACAGCTACCACTACAGGGACATTTGGATGTGTACTGGGTGGACCACACAAAAGTTTTGCAAAATCTGCTTCCCAATGCGTATAGTACACAACAAAACACACACTTGCCAGGACTGAGATTCAACTCCCTACCTATCAACATACTTCTAAGGTGAGGGACATTAGCAGCCCTTGTAAAGTATAGCACTTTGAGATGTACTGGTTGTAGACGGCCACAACATACTTCAACCTACAGATATATTCACACTCGCACACAAACAGACACTCATTGATATTTGACAGGACTGATATTAGGACTCCTACCTAACTAGTTTGTTGCATTATAGTATTACACAGTTATCACAAGCACCACAGAGCTTATAGGGCTGAGGGTTGACCAAAGGGATCTTTAAAAGTGACTGACAGCAGGAGTGCTAAATTAGGGAAGTCAGAAGTGTACTGTGTGAATGGCCTCAAAATCATTAACCTACAAACACACACACACACACACACACACACACACACACACACACACACACAGTCGCACACAAGCAGACACACTTTCACATTTGCCAGGACAGAGGTTAGCACTCCTACCTAACTAGTTTGTTGCACTATAGTATTATACAGTTATCACAAGAACCACAGAGCTTATAGGGATGTGGGATGACCAAAGGGATCTTTAAAGGTGACTGACATCAGCAGGAGTGCTAAAGTAGGGCAATGGGAAGTGTACTGAGTGTAAATGCCCTGAAATTCATTAACCTCCAAACACACACTCACACACAAGCAGACACACTTTTACATTTGCCAGGGCTGAGATTAGAATTCCTACCTAACTAGTTTGCTGCACTATAATATTACACAGGTATCACAAGTGCCACAGAACTTATAGGGCTGATGGCTGACCAAAGGGATCTTTAAAGGTGACTGGCATCAGCAGGAGTGCTAAACTAGGGAAATGGGAAGTGTACTGAGAATAGACCCAAAATCATTAACCTATAAACAGACACACGCACACACACACACAAACAGACACACTTTTACATTTGTCAGGACTGAGATTAGAACTTCTACCTAACTAGTTTGTTGCATTATAGTATTACGCAGTTATCATAAGCATAAGCACCACAGAGCGTATAAAGCTGAAGGCTGACCAAAGGGATCTTTAAAACTGACTGACATCTGCAGATGTGTAAATGTAGGGCAATGGAAAGTGTACTGAGTGTGAATGGCCTCAAAATCATTAACCTACAAACACACACATAAACAGATACACTTTTATATTTGCTAGGACTGAGATTAGAACTCCTACCTAACTAGTTTATTGCACTATAATATTACACAGTTATTGCAAGCACCACAGAGCTTATAGAGCTGAGGGCTGACCAAAGGAATCTTTAAAGGTGACTGACATCAGAAGGAGTGCTAAAGTAGAGCAATGGGAAGTGTACTGAATGTGAATGGCCTCAATATCATTAACATACAAACACTCACATACAAACAGACACACTTTTACATTTGCCAGAACTGAGATTAGAACTCCTACATAAAGAGTTACTGGGATTATAGTGTTAAACAGTTATCACAAGTATCACAGAGACTATAGAGCTGATAGCTAACAAAAGGTATTTCTAAGGTGAATGCCATCAGCAGATCTTGTGATATAGGGCAATGGGATGTGTACTGGGTGGGTATGGACTAAAACAGCAATTCCTACACACACACTTACATTTGCCAGGACTGTGATTAGAACCCCTACCTATTTACTTATTTCCTCTAACATGTTATGTATTTATCACAAGCACTATTGAGCTTATAGGACTGAGGCTCATCCAAAGGTACTTCTAAGGTGACATACATCAGCAGATCTTCTAAAGTGGGGCTATGGGATGTCTACTGGGTGGGAAAGGGCTCAGAATTCAACTCTATCACTGGTTGTCTCTCTCTTCCCCATGTCTATGTGTGTGTGTATGCTTGACATATTGTAGTATGTTGGCCATAGATATGTGTGATATATCACACACAACGGATACAGATTTACCACATATGTGCCACCTTCAGCTGAATGTGGGTTTTCCTGACCAATGTGTGTCTGTTTGAAGACCAAAAGGTTTACATATTGGTGTGTGTGCACAGACATCTACAAATTACAGATATCTATAGTCCACTGTGGTTGCAGACATTGGCTCCATTTCTCTAAGTGTTGGAGCATGCCCAGTATGACCTTCTATACTGAACGTGGGAATCCATTCTAGGGAGAGTTGTACTTCAGTCCAGGGTGTTGTGTGCTACAGCTATACGTTGCAACCTGTTTCTGCAGGATATCTGTAGATAGGTTGCCAATATGGGGACACAATGGGCCAAACGTAGGTGGATACTGTAAATATGGTTCTTATTACTTTCTCTGTTCCTTGTGTAACACGGTTGGTTTTAGGAGAGATTTTCTGACATATTTAATGTGTGACACTGTAATATATTGTGTCATCAACTACTGACAGATATCATTAGCTAATCACAGTTATTTACCAGGGAAGAACAAGAGGGATGATGCACAGACCAATATTCTGAGGCAAAGGCTAGACATTCTGGAACAATATAGCCATTGTGGAGGGGTGGCTACAGCCTGTTGACTGATGGAGCTGTGTAAATGGTCCAGCACCTTGGTGGTATGCTGGCCTGGGATCTACTTGTTTATTTCTCATTTTGCCTGACAAGTCATATCCTACTGTGGGCATACCTCTCAACTGTACAGATTCTCCCAGGTTATCCAGAGCCATGCCTCATATATCTGGTTGGTTTTCCTTCACATCATGGTTTACAAGCAGGTTTGTTGATATTCACTCAGGGGTTTGCAGTCAGGGGGAATTATGACCAGGCATTAGAGTTTCAGACTTCACACCCTCCATGACATCCATGCTTCTACACCACCTCTGTTTTTATTTCCTCTTCCTAACATTATGACAGCAATATCTCAGAAGTGTCCCTATAGATGAGCCTTTATCCCAGCAATATTTATGGCTTTGTTCACAGTTCTCGCTATAGGAGGTTAGAAGACATGCTACTGGCATTTGGTAGCATGGCCTTTCATTTGTTTTCTGCTTACTGTGTTAGGTTGTTTGTTAGGACCCCATGACAGTCCCTGCAATGGCACTATGGGTAAGCCATGGGCCTTTGCCAGAGGTGTGTAGGTCATGTGAGACTGATGCAGGCCATCTGTAGGAGGGCAGTGCATTCTATCACTGATATGTTACCAGGCTGCAAGCCAGTGGATCCCCCTGGGGTGACAGTGGTAAGTGGGTCAGGTATTACTGGCAATCCTTCCCGTTTGTTTCGATCCATCAGTCTGGGTGTCATCATGGTGCTGCTTATAGCTAGGGACACACCTGCATGGGACACTTATTCAGCACGCTGCATCATGTGTGTCTTCCCATACTCAGTGGGGACATTCTAAAATAATTCACAAAAGCAAGGATCAGACCAGTGTGATACCTGTGGCTAGTGGGGGGGGGGGGTAACCTGAGTGAATGCATGATATGGAAGCGTATGGCACCTGCCTCACAGGTATAATTGTGACCTTCTCCTTATCCTGCCTAGTGTGTGGACATCAGCAGTCTGTAATTATTTTGTAATGTGGCTTTTGTGGTCTGCCACTGATTGGCCAATATTTCATGGTAGAGGGGCAACAAATGTGATGCTAACCACTATACATTATTCCACAGTTGTGTGCAGTTGAGAATGAAAATAGGCACTGTGTAGGGTACTTCCACCTGTGTACTGTTTCTATGTATGGCCACCTGTTCATGACCTGTCCAGCTTTCCACCAGTGACTGATTGACATCTGGACAGTGTGTACAACTGATAACGTAGGTGTAGCTGGCAAGCAGATTAGTTGGCACTGCAGTTCTTGGGACATGGCCCTGTCAACCACAGTACTGTGCCTAGGCCACTGAGACACAACATCCAGGGGCACATGCTGACCACTTCCTGACAATATTAAACACACACATACTTAGCACATTGACCCCTGCATATTGTGGACATGCAGCAAATTATTATGTTGATTGGGACAGGCCTGGCAATGTGTGCTCCACTGATATTACTCTACAAACTTAAATGTTATTACATTTCTATGCGAGGGGGGCACACCTGATGACTTTACACATTTGCACTGACTCTGCTGGCATTTGACTTAATGTTTGCTTCCATTTAGTATTGTATTGTGCCCTATCTTGCAGGATGGAGGCATATCAGTAGAAAACCCAGGTTAGATTGTAATGGCATACATTTCAGTTTCAGACTTCTTACCCTTCAGAACCATACTGCAACTGCCAGACCTGTTGTACTATGTCTGTGAAGGTCTTTTGGGGGATGTTCACCATTGCCAGCATTTGTGGGCCTTTTCCAGACCTTTCTTTATGGTCATCTACACCTGTCCTGCTGGCTGGGGGGTGGGTATGTGAACCCTCACTGACATCCATGTGTGTGACCTATGGCCACCCAGTTATTTTAGATAAGCAATTGTATGTACAACAAATGTATAAGTTACTGCTCAATAATGATACATACAGAGGAATCTCAAAAGTTACAGTGAATGCCATCATTGATAAAGTGTCTTTTTTGATTTTTGACTTATTAATTACTGATTTAATAGATGAACCACTGTTTAAATACTTTAATGTCTTGAATCCAACTATTCCTAAGATTTATGGTTTACCAAAGGTTCACAAAGATAGAAGTCTGCCACCAATGCGTCCCATAGTCTCAGGCACTGGTTGGTGTACAGAACCACTGTCTATTTATGTTGAAAGTACACTGCATGTGCTCTTAGACAAATGTGAAAATATTTTAAGAGACACCAAAATGTTTCTAGAGAAATTACATACTAGAATTGAAAGTTTATCAGATATTAATGACTTTGCTCTTGTTACTATGGATATTGAGTCATTGTTTACAAGTATCCCGAATACATGGGGCATTAATATGATTAGAAATTTTCTTACAAGAAATAATTGCTTCACCAATGAAAAAGTACAACTTATATGCAGTTTGTTAGAGATTATTCTGGAAAATAATGTTGTATATTTTGAAGAACAATTCTTTCTGCAACAGATAGGCGTTGCCATGGGCACACCATGTGCAAATAGTTATGCTAATCTATCTCTTACATTCTGGAAACAAACACATGTCTTTTCTGATAAGAATCCATTTATTAGTCAGCTTTTATGGTATACACGTTTTGTGGATGATGTTTTTTTATTATGGAAAGGCAATATATCTGAGTTTATATTATTTATTAACTATTTGCATACAACTACTGATTTTCTGAGATTCACATACAAATTTTCAGCATCTGAGATTGATTTCTTAGATGTACATATAATCAAATCAGAGTTGACAGGTTTTACTAGCAAAATTTTTCACAAACCCACGAAGAAAAATACATACCTGCACAAAACCAGTATGCATCCTAGACACATTCCAAGAAATGTGCTCAAGGGGCAGGTATACAGAACATTAAGATTACACAACAATGATAATGATGCAGTACTAGCTTTGAATAAATTGAAAACTGATTTTTTAAGAAGAGGATATCATATGGATGAAATAGATAGAACTATTTCTGATGCTTGGACACTCAGGGACTCAAAATGTAAAGCGTACTTTCAGTCTTCTAATTCTATTACGTCAGATAGCAGTAATTTGAGAAATAATACACAAAATAATAGCATTAGAGCGGTTTTTCAGTATGCTAGTAATGTTAATCAGTATACTAATATTATTAAACAACATTGGCACATTTTACATGAGATTCCTTGTTTACGTTCTTTCATTAGTAATGCACCTAGTTTCAGTTTCAGAAATAATCTAACATTAAAACAACAATTGTGTAATAAAGACGTCAAAAAAACTACCTACAATTCCAGACGCATAGGTACTTTTCCTTGTAAGTCTTGTACTGCTTGTACACATATTCATAGTACTACACCATATATTCATCCTGTTAGAAATTTTACACTATATTCTCATTCATATGCCGACTGTAAAACCACAGATGTTATTTATTTTTGTTTCTGCCAAATATGTCATGCCTTCTATATAGGAAAAACAAATAGAAACTTAAAGGATAGAATATTGGAACACATAAGAGACATCAGAAATAACAAAACTACTAGTGCGCTTGCTCAACATGTTTTAAACACTGACCCTTCACACTCTTTCAAGTTCTTTGTTTTACAACATATACACAGAAATGTGAGGGGAGGAGATATAGACAATTTTACAGAGAGCCGAGAACAAAGATGGATTATCAAGCTCAATGCTGATAGATATCCAGGCTTAAATGGTTGTACATCACTGGTTCCATTTCTTAAAGCTAGACGCCTTCAACACAATTAATTTTTTGTATAAAATATATATATATATATATATTTCTTTTATTATTTATTTTGTATTATGCATTCTTTTTATATATATATTTTTTATATATGTATTATATATATGCATTTTTATGAGATTATTTAATTGTTTTAAATTAGATATGCATAAATATGAATATACTATGCATTTTTATTTATATGCATTTTTTATATATATGCATTTTTAATGAGATTATTTAACTATTTTAAATTAGATATGTATAAATATGAACATACTTTACATTTTTGTATATATATTTTATATTCATATGCGTATTTTACAATATTCTTGTCATATATGCCTTTAAATTTTCAAAAGTTGTATGATGTCACTAATTGAAAAATTTTTTTGACTGAGAGTGATATAAAACAAGCAGTTGAACAGTTAATTCTTTGTCTGATGAAGCAACGAAGGTTGCGAAAGCGCTCACCTCTCCTTTTACTTTGTTTAAATAAAGACGTTATTGTGTGGTACCCGGTATAGTGTTTTCTCTCATATACTTCTCTTTTTATATACTGGGTTTTACCTGAAAGCCGTTTTGCTTTTCGTTTATTAGTTGGCCCCCCACCCCACATGTACTGCAGTGGGAGTTGTTACCTTGAGTACTACTGCCTAGTATGGTGATGCCAGTATTTGTTATGGATTTCCTGCTGTCCCACATAGCTGTCAGTTGTCTGTTGCTATCCCATTCAGCCACCCAATTCCCTTGCATGCTTGCATCAATACCATGGATATACTATCAGACCATACTACTTCATTCATACATTGTTAGGACAACTGACTTACCTTGTGCCTGAGGCAGTCAGGAGGACGGTGCTTGAGGGCTGACAATGTCAGATGCACGCAGTACACTACCTATACATGGTACAGCACAGGAAGTGTCATGTTTGGCATCCCTTTTACTGTGTTTGTGAGTCAGAGAGAGGTATCCATCTCTGGGTCCCTACATTGTCTGTGCGTGTGCTATGTGTTGCCTTTTTGCCAAAGCATGGGCATACTGAGCATGCCTCCATCTGCCTACAGGGGCAGGCTGAGGAGGTTCCTCCTCCAAGTCCTTATGTGCCTGTGGTGACCTTGGCAATGGTGGTGTTTTTTGTGGCCCTTCCATGTGCTGTTCCTGCTGCAACTGTTTCCAGAGGATCATATTGTGTAGCATGGCACATACAATGAACATGTGTGCATGTGTCTGGAGAGTACTGCAAGGCTCCACCGGATATGTCAAGGCAGAGTAACCGTGACTTGAGCTTTCCAAATGCACATTCCATAATGATTCTGGCTTGTGCGTGTGCCTCATTATGGCATTCTTGTGTGGGTGTGTGTGCATTTCTGATGGGTGTCATCATCCACGGCCCCAGTGCATAGCCAGCATCCCTCATCAGCTGTCCATATGGGATATCCCCCCTGGTAAATCCCTGATACAGCTGTGAGGAATGCCAGATGTGGGAGTCATGATAGCTTCCACGGCTGTCAGCACACACATTCATGATTATGCCCTGGGCATTGCACATGACCTAGCAGTTGATGGAGGGTAGTCCTTGTGGTTTATATAGGCCCTACCCTGCTCACCAGGTGGTGCTTTGATGTAGATATGCATGCAGTCTATAGCACCCAGTACTTCAGGTTATTCTGCTATACAGCAGAAGAGACGCATATTGCTTGTCAACTCCTCAGGGGTGCGGGGAAAGTATATATTCTCACTGGCATGTGGTAGCATGGCATCCAGGAATTAGTGGAGTACCCTGAATGCTGATGCCAATGAGAAAGCCATGATATCCCCAGTTGGTCTTTGGAAGGTACCTGTAGCTAGTATTTTTAAGGATGCACATACCTTGGTATCCACTGGGATGGGTTCCCCTTTGTTGGCTCTGGGTCTGAGATGAGACCAACACAGCTCGATGATTTGCTGCAGAATGTCACTGTCCACCCTGTAGCGCTCCACTATCTCCAGCTCATGAAGCCCTTGGAAAGTTACCCTGGGTCTGTACACTATTGTCCTCCTCCTCGGTCTGGGATGGTTATCAGCATTATCTTCCTCACCACCCTCAGCCTCTAGCACATACTGATGGATCAAAGTAACAGTAGCCCCTAACATTTTTCTTTGGTTTTGACAGTTTAAAATTCCCCCAAATGTGTACACCACTGGTGTAGAGGTTGTGGGAAAAACCAGACAGAAAGGTGTTTGCATAGTTTATAGTAGTGTGCTGGGCTGGGTTGCTGGCTGTGTAATTGGCTGATTCTGATACATTCCACCTGCCAACTATGGTAGCTGTTCTTGATTGCCTTCCTTCAGCTGTTTCCCCTTTTTTTTCTCTTTCCCATTTCTGCCCTTTTTAAGTCCAGATGCATGTCGTGCATACCTGCTGCTCAAATGTAAACAGTTCTGCTACTTCCTGAGTTTTTTTTTTTTTTTAAGACCCGGTGCATGCCGTGCGTACCTATTTAAGCAATATAAAAACTGCTAGGCAGCCTCAGACACACCGCCTTCCTTAGCTGTGCTTAGCTAAGGGCAAACATGGGCCGCAGAGCTCCAGTGTGCTGACAGCAAGCATGACACTCCCCCTTTTGATGTTATTAACTTCTCCTGCTTACATGGCCATGTAAGAGCACCTACACGGTTAGGTGCAGTCTGACACTTAGAAGAAATTTGTGATTCAGTAAAATTTCCCTCATTTGAATACCTGTCTGCCTTGAGGTAATTAGCATTAGGCAGAGGTGTCCATGCAGGAACAGTGTAAACACGCTCGTGCACGTCAGATCGGCTCTTTGCTGAATCGTTCAGCTGCCATATTCCGTGCAGGTATGGATACACTGTTCCTGCACAGAATTTTAAGCTTAATGAATCCTGGGATTTATCTAGTCTGTGCCATTACCATGCATAGAACCCTAATGATGGAAGGAGGTCTGCTGGCCTGAAGTCCAGTGGGTAATAGACATGGGTGGTATGGAGTAATGGGCATAACATGGCTTAAGTTGTAGTTTTACATCTGTCAAATTGAAATTGAATCCCCTTTCAAGCCAGTCTACCAAATGTTTTTGAAAAAAACTCTTTTTAAATGTGTAAAAGGTTTATAGGCATATTCTAGGCAAATGACTACCAGGGCCTTTATAACCCTGGCTGTTCAAACCAACACAGTTGTGTCCATATGTAACTTGGGTGTCTATTAGGAGGAACATGATGGATGGAAGTGGCTATGGGTTTTGTGGGGGGTATAAAATATGAACAACACTGAACGCTTCTCTTGGGAGGACTAAAGCAAACCTTATACTGATGTCAACCAATGATACAATAATATTCACAGATTAATACTAGGTTATTGGTCTGCAGACTGTTACAAGCCTAGCCAACAGCCAGGGCCAGAATCAAGCCTTGTATCTTGTATCTGTGAGGTTAAGATCTTGATCATTATGCCAACCCCTCTCTCCTTCTAAACTGATTCCTGTAGTTGTATAAAAGATTCCAGCTGTAAGCACCACAACACCAACATATGACTTCCCAACATACTGATATTTGTTAAGTTGCTTGACTTATAGAAAATATTTCAAAATGGCCACTAGGACCAATAGATCACACATTCACTCTCCCAAGCAGACAAAACATAGGGGCATCTGACAATTTCTGGTGATTCTTAACAATAATAATAATAATAATAATAATAACAATATATCTATCTATTTATATATATATATATATATATATATATATATGTGTGTGTGTGTGTGTGTGTGTGTGTGTGTGTGTGTGTGTGTGTGTGTGTGTGTCATCTATCTATCTATCTATTCATATCAGAATCAATGTATTTACCTATGCTATATATATTGTTTACTTTTCATACTTCATTTTAACTATGTCTCGACTATATGTAAGTACATTAGCTCATTTAGTGAGTAGACTCCCCCATACTAAAAAAAAGGAGCTGCATGTCACATTGTCAAAACCTGTACTACAAAAACAGAAATAAGAAACACCACAATAATGGCACTCCTACTCAATGAGACCACAAGTTATTGGACAGCCCACATTCTGCCTCTCAGTAGTCATCTTGGGATTAGTGCTTCTGTTTTCTCCTGGTGAGAGAAGGAGTGCAGTTATACTATTTCCTGGAGACTGCTGATCACCAGAACACTTAATAACTGCTTTAAAGGGGACAGCTTAAAATCAGTGCTTATATTCTGATCCTGGTGAGAGTAGGAGCAGAGTGTATTGATTCCTGACTGTTTCTGGTTGGAGAGTGAGTGTCTGTGCTTAATGTACCTGATTGGTCTGGTTGCTATTCGAGGCATCTACCAGAAAAAGGCTACAAGCCTGCAGACCCTTGAATCATCTGGTACAAGACTGTGAATCACCAAACAGGCTGTGGCCTTCTTCTCTTCTTGGGATTGGTGCTAACATTTTGCTTCTGGTGAGAAAAGAACAAAGGAGTATTGTGTCCCAACAGAGTGAAGCTGTGGTGAGACCAGCATTGGTAGTAGCCAGGCAGTAGCCATTCATGCAACTCCCCTCCTTTTATCATTCTTGACAAGCTAATTCTTTATTTTTAGTAAGTACTGCTTGATTTCTTCCTAACTTCAGAATATCTGCCTAAATACTTCATCATTAAATGTTCAGGGTCTATGTATTGGTTTCCTCTCGAGTGTTTGGCAGTGCTCTGTACAGACTCAGACACTTTGAGTGACATTTTTCCTGTAAAAGGTTTCGGTACTTAATATAGTGAGCTCATATCTAGGCATGTCTAAAGGTCAGTTCCCTGAGATTTCTCCTGTCAGCCTGGTGAACTTGGGCATCCTGAGGCAGTGTAGCAACTTCCACATATACACAGACAATCCTCTCCTCTTACCTCCCAACACTATGACTTCTGAGAGATGCACATATACAGCCAAATTGGAAGCCAAGCATTCACCAGCCAAGACTGGATTAGCCAGTCAAGAGGAAAAGGATAACACCTGCACCACACTACATTCAACACATAGCCCTCCAGAACATACACCAACACAACCCTCACATAGTAACACAAAACACACACCTACTTTTGCAGAGGCTCTCAATAAAAATCTAACCCAAACAACAGAGACCTCCAAGGCAGAAATGCAAACAACCACTACATCCACAAACCACCAGACACATAGCTCACGTAAACAGTGAGCCACTCAACCAAAGCCCATAAGACAAAACAATTTACCCAATATACCAGTCATAGGTGACTCAATAGTAAGGCACACTGATGTCCCACTCACTAGGTTGAATAAGGAGAAAGTTATGGTCAGCTGTCTGTCGGGTGCCAGGATCTGCCACATAACACACGCACTTAGGTCACTCCACAACAGGTACAAATATGACTCAGTCATTGTCCATATTGATGTGAAGGACCTGAGACATACCTCCCTGGACTACATGAACAGAGACATAGAGGACCTCTCTGATCTTGTAGCCCAGGCAGGTATGACCCTAGCTCTGAGTAGCATCCTACTGTCACCCAGAATGATACCACAGTACAAGCAGAAAATTATTGACTTCAACAATTGGCTAAGTTTCTGGTGTTATTCTAAGGGATCCAGTACCTGCCTGCCTGGGATGACATGATCAACAGACCTCGATGCTTCACCAGAGATGGCCTGCACCTGTCACCACAGGGATTATGGATACTGGCCAAGGCTCTTGCCACCCCATAGTGCCTTTTTAGGCAATGTCCTAAAGACAAAATTACCATCATAACAGCTACAAGTAAACAAAATCTGAGGGTTATGTTACTCAATGCTAGAAGTCTAAATCTCAATGTGCACTTGCTCAAAGCACTCCTTAAAATGGAGAAAATTGACTTCTGTGCAGTGACCAAGACCTGGTTCAAGGCTCTGGAGAGCACCCCAGCACTACCAGGCTATAGTTCATGCCACACCTTTCATCCCCTAAACATGGACCGAAGTACTAAAGGCAGTGGTGTCTCCATATTCATAAAGTATATGCACATCTCCAGACTAGTAGCCCAACATAACACATCAGAGATACTTCAGGTACAACTAACACTGGGTAAAACTGTAATCCAGGTTGTAGCCTGCTACAGATCCACCACCATGTCCCAAGACTCCCACTCCACATTTCTAAACACACTGGAAAACATTAGGGTACAACCCCATACCCTTATACTGGGAGACTTTAACTACCCCTCCATTAACTGGGAAAAATACTCATGTAACAAGACACTTGCTCAGTGTTTTCTGGAATTCATTAATTCCAATGCCTTGGACCAACTCATTCTTACCCCCACTAGGGGTAGAAACATCCTTGACCTGGTCGTTACTAACATGGGTAACTGTTGTTCTACACCAGTAATCAACTCCTCCCTGGTCAGATCTGACCATAAGCTAATCACCATGAATATCCACAACCCACCTTCACTTCCCCCTAAAGGAAACCACCATAAATAATTTTTCCAAAGCCAATTTTGGGCTGCTAAAAACAGAGGTGGCTAACTTCATGACACCCATGCAAATGGAAAATAGGTGCATGACTGCTGAATCATGCACCAATGACTGTATGAGCACATACACAAGTGCATGGAATGGGCCATATCAAACATAACCAAGATGCTCTCCTCAAAAAAAAGGAAGCCAATCTGGTGGTCCCCCACCATAAACAAACTCTACAACAGAAGGAAAAAACTGTTGCAGAAAAGGGTGAAGTCCCAAGACTGGAAAAACTCATTTGTTAGCCTCAGCAAAAAAATGAGATCCATCATCAAATCCTCTAAAGCTAGCTATGAAAAAAAAATTGCTGCAGATTCTAATGACAACCACAGGCATTCTATAGTTATGTCAAGAATCTACATGGCAATACTCAGATCTGCTCTGAGTTACAGCACAATGGCAATACATATACAGAACCAACTAATATTGCCAACATATTGGCTGACCGGTTCAGTGCAAACTAAAGGGCCTATCACAATACCTGAAGAATGCCAAGTCCCTATTATCATGGCTACACAGGTAAAAACTGCACTGTCTAAAGCCAAGAATACTGGCTGTGTTCTACATGAATTACAAAGTGAACTGGCACCACACCTGAGTACCCTGTTCAATCCCAGCCTCATTTCAGGCTTTGTTACTACCAAATGGCATAGTGCCCTGGCCACCCCACTCCACAAATGGGGAGCGACTACAGACCCTGGGAACTACTGCCCCATTAGCCTGATAAGTCTGATATATAAGGCTATGGAGTGCATGGACCTTATAAATAAGGACATAGGGAATTTCCAAACTCTGGACCTCACACAGTATGGGTTTGTGAAAGGTAGATCGTGCCTGATCATCCTGATAGACTTCTTTGAGTCTGTCCCCAGAGCTGTGGATGAGGGCAAGGTAGTTCACACAGACTACCTAGATCTTGCCAAGGCCTTTGACACCATCCCTCACTCAGGAATCATAGATAAACTCACTAAACTAGGCATAATCCCTTATGTAATAAGATGGGTTGCCAACTGGCTGACTGACAGAACCCATACTGGGAAAGTAGAGGACTCCAAATCTGACTACTGACCAGTTACAAGTAAAGTCCTACAGGGATTGGTCCTAGGTCCTCCCCTGTTTGGCATCTACTTCTCTGAAGTTCAAGCCAATGCAAAGGGACTCTGGCTGACCAAGTTTGCAGATGATTGCAAACTGGGTGCCATTACTGATTCTCCAACTAATGTAGACATTCTACAAAAAGGCCTCACAGACACCATTGACCAGTGCCAGAACCACGGCCTTAAGCTCAATGCAAAAAGTGCATTGTCATTCCCTTTGGGAAAAATTCGGTGCCCATGAACAACCACATAGGTGGTAGTCCACTAAACCCTGAAAGTGTGATAAGAGACCTGGAGACACAGGTTGACAGCAACCTTTCCTTTGATAACCACATTGCCACTGTAGTCAGAAAGTCCTTCTGTGTGGCACATCTCATTACAAAAGGTTTCTCATCCAGGAGGAAAGAGAACACAATCCCTCTCTACTCATCCCTTATTAGACCTATTATAGAATACAATGCCCCATTTGGTATGTACCTGACTACACACCTACAACAACTGGAAAGGTCACAAAAATACCTCAGTAAGAGGATCTTAGGCCTTAGACACATGCCCTATATGGACAGACTCAAAAAACTCCAGCTATACTGTCTCTTATTGCCTACTAAGGGTGATCTCTGCTTGACCGACAAAGCCGTGTCTGACCCAGAGCTGCTAGATATGCTACACCTAAAGAAGTCTCAATCTCTCTGTGCCACACGCTTCAGGGACCTTAACCTCATTACCACAATAAACAAAACATCCTGGAGGGACAGGTTCCTAACCCATAGACTTCCCATACTCTGGAACAAACTTCCCATTCACATCAAGCAGAGCACTTCACTGGCCCTCTTTAAGAGAAATTTTCCAAGTGGGTGGGCAATAGGAATTTTACCCAGGGATCACTTCAGTGGCCATGCTTGACAATAGGAACTGAGAACTAACGTTGGGCGGCATGATGCCAGGGAATCTTCTTGGGTTAGGATTATATAGGCTCCAGGGTTGTTAGCCTAGTACACACCTATGAACCTATGAACCTATGATGCACTCCACAAAACTAGACACTTCTGTAATTGAAACAATATAAGTTGTCTTAATACTAAATAAATGGATTTTTGCAAGATTTAATCTCATACCCTTATTCAGTCATTCTTTCACACAATTCTGTTCCAGATATATTCCTAAATGAGCTTACTGCTTGCAGTATCTGAAAAGGGGCTAGAGTCATGCAAATGTTTTAAAATCACAGAACTCCACCTGCAGACCACAGAAGGCAATGTAAATGTTTGTGTAGTTATAAATAATATTAAGTAATATGTAATTCGGTGTTACTAAAACCTCACAAGTGAACAAGAAGGCTAGCATACAGAACTTTATAAACTAATAATCTAATCTAGAACATTGCTTTCATGTTACTTAAATTGTCCTATGGTTGACTGGGTAAGTACACCACCAAAAACAGAATTCAAAATACCATCTTGAGCATAATAACTGAATTGCTTAAGCAAGTAGTAAAATCCCTTTTTAGGAAAAAAAAAAAACACTATACAAACTACCATGCAGTCTGTTTGTTTTGGCCAAACTCTCTGGCCCTACTTAGTCAGCTTTGACTACAAACATTCTTATTAGCCAAAACAAACATGGATGCACTCACTGGATTCATTTATAGATACCACAAGTACTGACTACCCAAAAATGAATGAGGCCTGTATCAGAATGAACCAATATTATACATTAAACAAACCCAGTATGACAACTGGAAGATTTTAAACATTTTATGGCTCTCTTAACGACCGTCTTACTAATTTCATCCCTATTTTATACAGATATCAAAGAGGTGAATTTAAGCGCAAGCTATGGTGGTAGAACTATAAAATCATCTGTGAAACTAAAAATAAATGACTAAACAACTGCTGCTACAAAGCACCTTTTTAAACACTAACAAAACCTGGCTTAAACTAGGCAAAAAAGTCTTCAAAAACAATTGTGTAAACCTAAAGCCTGTGCCCTGAGAACTCCAGTTCACACTAAAGTCTGATGTGAAGTTTAAAGCTTCTCTGTGTCTCTCTCTGTGGAAGATCTAGGTTAGACTCCAGGAATTAAGTGCGGAAAAGTACACTGTGGATGGTAAAATGTCATCTACTTCCAAGTGACTCGGGTTTAAATTTTAGTAGTCAGTACACACATTTTCCTACTGTTGTACCAAAACTGAGTTTTGTCATTTTCATTTGTTTACTGAGTAGTGTCCGACTGGGCCAGTGCCCCGTTTTCAGCAGAGATCCAGAGAGAAAAGCTCCAAGACAGGTAGTTAAAAACAAATCAATGTAGCAAGATAAAAGAAACACAAGGTACAAACAAGCTCTAAGGTACTTATAATAAATGCATTGAAAACAGGTAGGCAATTAACAGGATACTAACATTTCAAACAAGATTACAATAGGATTAAGAGGTACTGTTTACTCTCTATTTTATATATATATATCTATATATATATATATATATATATATATATATATATATATTTTTTTTTTTTTTTGAAAGGTAAGAGGAAAGAAGACAACAGTCTGAGGTAGAATGGGTTGGAGGAAAATTGAAAGACAGATAAGTATGAAATAGCTTTGAAATACATACAACATTAGAGTGTAACAGTGAGATTAGTGGTGTCAGCCTGGGTTGGTACAGGAGCATAGCCAGTGGTTAGTGAGATGCTCTTTAAAAGTAGTTTGAATTTTTGACTGTTATTAAGTATTTCCTGGAGCAGTAAGTTCCAGGATTTCGATATTTTATTAGAATAAAGAGAGTCTCCATAATAGTTGTGGGAACATGTTAGTCAAAACGAGATGATAGCCTCCTTTACTGGCAAAATGCATTTTCCGTTGGCCAGTTTAATACCTTTGATGGCCTTCTCAGTGGTTATAAACAAAACTTCATAGGCTCAATGCACAACATGAAGTTTCAGCTCCTACTTCATCCCTAAAACGTGGCAGTAAACTTAAATTCTTGTCAACAAGGGTGAAACCACATTTCATCTGTGATGGTATAAAGCAATCATCTATATAAGTGTTATCTACAAGATTTCGAAATATGCTCATGAGGTTAATTGATACAGATGTTAGTAATGTACTTCACCTATGTTTCATTGTGGTTTTATTAAGTACAGATCATGCCTAATAAATTGGTTGTGTTCTTTTTGGTAATCATGGCTGTACTCCCGGATATTTCACTTTTCACTTTGTTTCCTCTCTGCTGTAATGCCCGATCGGCTATCAGTCAACTGCATGCTAGAAGATTGTGCATTTCTCTGTTTTGGTTATGTGTGGTGAGTAGATATTCTAGATTCTATTTTTGGAGCAGTGCTGCCTCTTTCAATGACGATCACTTTTAGATGCCTGTCTGTGAAGTTATTTGTGAGTGACATTATGCAGTTAATTCTGCTTAGGTGAGGCATTATATGATAATAGGGCTATGTATTTATCTTAGACAGATGACAGTGTGATTGGTTATAGACTGGGATCTCTGTTGATCTTTGCTTGATGAATGATCCTATGTCTGAGAAACATTACTTATGCATGCTGTTTCATCAGCTATTTAAGACTACTGACATTACAGAGTGTCCACTGTTTCTACAGAGGTACAGCTGTTATAGAAATTGCATTTGTTGTTGCTACTATGTTACAAAAGAGTTTAATATTTTTAGATGTCTTATTCCTAGCTTTATATCTTTCTTATTCTGTTCTACTCCAGTGCCTGGCCTGCTTCTTTACTGCATATCTTATATGTTCCTGTAGGAAGACCATCTTCAGATTGCATTGCTTAATATTATCATTTTAAGCATGTTCCACAACAGCGTAAAACAAGAACATGTTCACCATATTGATCACTGCTGCTGCAGACTTAGCTATATAGGTCCTATCCTGCCAGGGACATACTAGATGGCCAGCTTCCAAAGCCTCAGGATACCATCCATGCACCCAAACTATCAGTCAGCTTGAGCTGAGCTTACTAGAGAGCTATCTTGCTCGTGAATAGTACAATCCTCTGAGGCTTTTAAAAAAGATCAAGGGTCATCTTGTTTTGTTGGGCAAACACGTTATTTTTGGGGAAATACCTTACTTTTTAAAACAATTATTCTGGAACAATGGGTTCTACATTTCCCTTTCAGAAGAGTCACAAAGTTTTGTACGTGTCAGTCATGGAAGCAGAAACATGGGCTACGGCATGTAACTCACGAGACATTTCCCAGCGAGCTACATCACAGAAACCAAAACTCCCCAGTGACAATTTGCCGTAGAGTGGTATGGCTGAAAAGCACAATCACTGCAGTTATATGCTCTGAAAAGAAAAGTAGCTCACATTGGTGATCCATAAGAACAGTTACCTGGCTGTATCCTACCAGACAGATGCTCTATAAGAGTTACGCATTCTTTATCATTATTCAAGTAATTAATTTATTTCTTTATTTATTTGTTTAAGAGTCAGTGCTAAACAATCATAACTCAGACTTAGCGGTGACATTCACCCAAATCATTGTCCCAAAAATGAGCAACACAAACCCAGTATCCCACCTTTATTCCAGCCCCACAGTGTAACAAATCCTTCCCCTAAAGGAGCTGACCTATTATTTCACAACATGAATCTGAGGTGCTTAGCTAACAAGATGCATGAATTCCATGGTAGTTTCTCACACTACTCTCCAGACAAAGGAGTACTAACAGAAACTTGGCTGAAACCCGAAATAACCAACAATGAGATTCGAACCCCAGGTTATAGCATACACAGACTTGATGGAATAAATAAAGAGGTGGAATAGCCATTATTTATAAAAATAATCTCAAACTAGAACAAATTTCCCATCATTCAACAACACTAAAATACTATTTAGTAAGCTTGAAATAAATCCCAGTAAATACTTAACCATCATAGGAGTGTACATTCCTGCTACGAACAACCTCAGTAAAATAGAGGAAATATTCCACTGGTCTTCCTTAATGTTTCCTCAGAAAGCCTTCATAATGGGTGATTTTAACATTGACTGGCTTTCTTGCAGCACAGAAAACCCCTGTAACTTCATTAAACTGCATGGTTTCACACAAGTTATATTATCACCTACAAGAATTGTCAAAACTACCAAAAGACATTCAGTGCTTAATAAACAAGCCATATCACATGTATCACTCAAGCTGCCTCACAGACAGGATCAGTGACCACCTCCCTACCTACCTACTTAGACAAAGTCTTCACTCCTGCAAAAATATTGCCTATTGACAAATCTGTAGCAAAAATGATTTAAAAACTCAAACCTTTATCTCCATCCTCCAACTTTGTAACAGGACCCCACTTACATCACTTCCACCAGATGCTGCTTTAGATTACTTTAATTCTACTTTGCTAAACATATTAAATAAATTAGAACCATGCAGAGCCATGAGAATAAAACCAAATTATACTTTTTGGTTAAAAAGATACCAAGCAATTACTCAAACTTAGAGATAAAGCCTGGGCACAATGTCATGCCGATAAAACTCAAGTCAATCTAGACTGCTGCCAACATCTGAGCAATAAAGCCAAAATCCAGACTGAAAATGAAAAAAACAACCTACTATAGTGAAATTTAAGAAAAACACCAAAATAACACACAAAAATTATGGACAACTATTAAAAAAAACTCTTTCAGCCTGGCCAATCCTTGACACCTACCTCAACAAATACAAGCAATATAGACAGTATAGCCACACAATTAAACAAATACTTTACTAATTTCATACTACCACTTACCAAGGATAATAATAACACTCTAACTATCCCAGCCATAAACAATGATACCACTGATACCTTTTTCTTCAAAGCTCTCCAAACCAATACCATAAAAAATTGCTCAACAAACTTAAACAGACTACTCTAGTAGCTGATAACTTGCCAACAGAATTGGTTAAACTAGCGGCTATTGCTATCTCCTATCCTATTTCCATTCTAATCAACTGCTTTTTCTCAGAGCATTACATTCCCAAAATTTGGAAGATATTATACACCATCCCACTACATAAAGGAGGGAACTCTACTGAACTCTCCAACAACAGACCAATAGCATTTCTATCCCCCCTAGCCAAAATACAAGAAAAATGTATTCACGTCCAACTCATGAACTACATCTTATCGAATAATCTAACAGACACACAACATGGCTTCTGACCCAATCATAGTACCGCAACTGCCCTTCTAACTTTTACAGATATAGTCAATCAACACAGAAATGAAGCCAAGCTATATCTGTAGTATCTGCTATAGATATATATATATATATATATATATATATATATATATATATATATATATATATCTATACATATACATACACACATATGGGTCCACTTTGTAATTTCAAAATACTGAAATCTCGAATGTCAGTATTCCAAAACCACAAAGCCGAAAACCCAACCACAACTCACAAATTCGAAAACACACAACCGCGAAATTCAAAATCCTGTACCCATGCTGCACATACAGTACATACATAAACATACACAAAACTCCCCCTACAATCGAACAAACTAACCTAAACTACATATAAGCAGTGGGGGGCAAGCCCCACTGCACCCCCCATGTGGGGGGCTGCATCCCCCACACACCCCTACTTATATATTCTAACTCAGAGATTGCACAAACAGTAACACAAATGAAACTCACACACATCTTACAGCCCCTCAAACACACACATAACAGTCACAACACACACTAAACCCCTAACCGACATACTTACACATACAAACTTATCAAAATTAAGCCCAAACATCCACATTACATGCCACCGGAAGCAGAAATTCAAAATATCCGTGCTTCAGTATTTTGAATTTCGTGCTTCTTCTGGTTTCGGAAATGTGAGTATTTGGCTTTATAAATTATAAATACTGAAATTCAAGATTTCAGTATTTTGAATTTACAAAGTGGACCCATATATATATATATATATATATATATATATATATATATATATATATATATATATATATATATATATATTTTTTTTTGTGACGTTTGTTAACTGGATATGTCCAACTGAGCCTGAACTCATTTTCAGCCGAGGCCTGGAAAGAAAATCTCCAAAACAGATCGCAATAAGATGTAATGACTAACAGAAAGTAGCAAGCATCTAATTTAAATTGTATCTAATACATTACTAGTTGTATTCACAAATTAAAAATATAATGAATAGTAGCATTTACAAAAATTATTCAGGTAGGAAAGATTCAAAAAATAAAGTAAATTGTATACACATTCTGTACTATACTTATACTATTCCTGGACCTGTCCAAAGCGTTTGACTACATCTCTCATCAGAAACTTCTCACTGAGCTTTCAGCCTTGAAACTCAGCTACTCAGCTCTTTCATGGTTCCATAACTACCTAGCTGGCCAACAATAAGCAGTCAGATGGCACCAAGAACTCTTCTCTCTTTTGCCTGTCACCATGGAAGCTCCTGGGCTCGGTGTTAGGTCCCTACTTTTCAGTATTTTCACCAATAAACTTAACACCATGACCCAACTTGCCTCGATAATTCAGTACACAGACAACTCAATGCACATCTGCGCTGCTCCTGTCCTTCCACAACTTGAAGAAATGGTACAACAGTCTCTCTCAGCTGTAGAATCCTGCCTGTCAAACTCACAAATGATTTTCAAACCTAACAAAGCTAAACTAATGCTCTTTGCACCAAATAAATCCTTTGATCATCCACCCTCATTTCTTATCTATTCCTCTAAGAATACCATAATAGCTACTGTTTGTCAAATGAAACTGCTTGGTGTTCTAATTCACAATAACTTGAGATTTCCTCAAAAATTTTTTTTTTATTTTTTAAATGCATTTGAATGAATTCCATAGTATTTATACATAACATCTTAAATAACTATGTACACTATTTACATTAGCCTGACACTATAACAGATCTTAATGTATAGTTACTTTATTAGTATGTCCAATCCATTATCAGAGTGTCTGATCAATTACTGTAAAATGTCAATCAACGATAAGACTTTTCCCAAGGGTTGTTGATAAATTACTTTGGAGAAATTCTTAGTTCTTTAATTTTAATTTCCAATAATGCTATGGTCTTCAGTAGGTTGTAGACATCTTCCAAAGTTGGTATTGTGTTTGTATTCCAGCTTCTTGTTATACACTTCCTTAAAAGCTTGTCATACACTTCCTTAAAAGTGTAAGTACAGCCCATACCAGATACATGTTTGACATATTCAAATGAAGACCTTCGTTCACACTTAATAATGCAAAAGCTTTAGCTAAATAAAATGATTCATAAAATAAAGCTTGTAGAAAGTTAGTAATACCATTACAAAATGGCTTCATTTTAACACAATCAAAGAAAATGTGGTTCCAATCTGCATTGTGTATTTGCTCACATCTCCAACATATTCATTTTATGAAAGAACTAATTTTACTGATTCTATCAGGTGTTAATAATGCTATGCGAAATCATTTCCAATTGAAAACTTTCCAGTATTGTGTAAAGGATATATATTTTATGGATATTAAGATAAGAGCACTACAGATGCGATCTTTGCTCTGAGAGTGTTGATGGAGAAGTACAGAGAATGTCAGAAGGAGTTGCATTGTGTTTTTGTAGACTTAGAGAACGCATATGACAGGGTGCCTAGACAGGAGTTGTGGTATTGTATGAGGAAGTCAGGAGTGTCAGAGAAGTATGTAAGAGTGGTACAGGATATGTACGAGGGTAGTGTGACAGCGGTGAGGTCTGCGGTGGGAGTGACAAATGCGTTTAAGGTGGTGGTAGGGTTACATCAAGGATCAGCTCGGAGCCCTTTCTTATTTGCAATGGTGATGGACAGGTTGACAGACGAGATCAGACAGGAGTCCCCGTGGACTATGATGTTTGCAGATGACATTGTGATCTGTAGTGAGAGTAGGGAACAGGTGGAGGAGACTGTGGAGAGATGGAGATATGCTCTAGAGAGAAGAGGAATGAAGGTCAGCAGGACTAAGACAGAATATATTTGTGTGAATGAAAGGGAGGATAGAGGAATGGTGAGGATGCAAGGAGTAGAGGTGGCTAAGGTGGATGAGTTTAAATACTTGGGGTCAATAGTTCAGAGTAATGGTAAGTGTGGAAGAGAGGTGAAGAAGAGAGTACAGGCAGGAGTGAGTGGGTGGAGAAGAGTGTCAGGAGTGATTTGTGACAGACGAGTACCTGTAAGAGTGAAAGGGAAGGTCTACAAGAGGGTAGTGAGACCAGCTATGTTATATGGGTTGGAGACAGTGGCACTGACAAAAAGGCAGGAGTTTGAGCTGGATGTGGCAGAATTAAAGATGTTAAGATTTGCACTGGGTATGACAAGGGTGGACAGGATTAGGAATAAGTATATTAGAGGGTCAGCCCAGGTTGGAAGGTTTGGAGACAAAGCCAGAGAGGCATGATTACGCTGGTTTGGACATGTGCCTAGGAGGGATGCTGAGTATATTGGGAAAAAGATGCTAAGGATGAAGCTACCAGATAGCAGGAATAGAGAAAGGCCTAAGATAAGGTTTATGGATGTGGTGAGAGAGGACATGCAGGTGGTTGGTGTGACAGAGTAAGATGCAGAGGATAGGAAGAAATGGAAATAGGTGATCTGATGAAGATGATGATGATGATCTTCAGTTAACTGTATTGAGTGTCCTTTTGTTACATATTTCCAATATGAGGTTTTGGATGGTGTTTTATAGTTAATCAATATTTTGTAGAATTTTGAAATACTGTTTCCAATGTCAAATTAATTATATATATATATATATATATATATATATATATATATATATATATATATATATATATATATATGATTTCATATATGTATTTCATATTTCTTTAAATGAAGAATTGTTAATTAATCTACTTAAATCTTGCAGATATGACATAATACTCTGTAAAGTTAGCCAGTCCTATTGTGGAATTTTGTATGTTGTTTTTATTATTTGCATATCTAAAACTTTTAGTTCTTTGATACATTGGAGACAAAAAACAAATCCTTTCGGTTCCTAGGAATTAATAATTTCTCTATATATTTTATGTGGAAAGTTCTTTGTGACTATAAATGGTATTAAAAGATCAAACCAGATTTATAAATCTATATTTGCATTAATAATTTTCCTAAATGAGTCAATGTAATAATTAATCATAGGAGTTTTAGTGGGTTTAGTTATGTTATATTGTGCACTAATACATAATATGTGCCATGGCAAATTGTTTTTATCTGTGATTTGAATTTTTTTTTTTTGTAAATCAAATTCATTTATTGATATTACAGTTAATAATTATTTCCAATTTGCAGAGTAATTTAGACTTATCCAATCTGAGATTGTCTTACATATTGATGCTTTTATATATGTTTGTATATCAGGAACGTTTAATCCTTCCTGTTTCAGTGGTCTGATATGATGTATTAAAGCTATTCTGTTTCTTTTGGGAAACCATAAAAATGTTATTATGCATGAATTTATTTCTTTACGTATATTCCTTTCTGGTAACAGTTGTATTGCCAAGGCTTTATATAGGATCTTGGGCAGTAAAACCATTTTTATAAACTGTAGTCTATCTTCAAATGTTAATATTATTTTGTTCCATTTTTCCAAAGAAATTTTAATTGTATTGATGATATTATTGTAGTTGTTTTGAGACTAATTCATTACTATGCTTGCATAACTCAATTCCTAGATATTTTAACGTAGATTCTTGTTTCCCTATGATGTGATCCCCCTTAGTCTACAGTTCTTTTTTTTTATTTATTTAAAAATAAAAATTTAGATTTTGATTTATTGAAATGGAGTCCTGAAGTCATATGAAGTTTGTCAATAAATATATCTAAGTCTTCTAATGTCTCTTTTGTATTAGACAATGTTAATAATGGGTCATCAGCAAATAGCATTACTTTAGAATTGTATTGTTCATAAACATCTGTTCCTTTGATTTTTATATTGTTACGAATTGAATTTGTTGATATTTCAATAGCCAGAGCAAATAGAATCAGTGACATGGAACATCCTTGTTTACTGCCTTTTGTTATATGTATAGATTCAGAGGTAAAAGGACCTAATTTGACATACGGTAAATTATCTGTGTGTGTGTGTGTGTGTGTGTGTGTGTGTGTGTGTGTGTGTGTGTGTGTGTGTGTGTGTATATATATATATATATATATATATATATATATATATATATATATATATATATATATATATATATACATTCTTTAGGAGATGAACAAAGGATGCAGGAAATTCAAATGGGTCTATATCACATACTCGAACTATCAAAAGTTCGACTATGTAAATATTGAACCCAAAAGATCGAAAACTGAAAACTCTGAACACTCAGAACAGCATTTATTTTCCCCAAGGGAAAAAAATTGCTGTTCCGTTATAAAACACAGAAACAAACAAACACTATATATTGTTACTAATGTGGGGGGCTTCGCTCCCACACACCCCAATGGGAGAGGCTGTGCCCCCACACCCCCCTACTTAAATATACCAACTCCGAAATCACACCACAGTGGAGGAAATAGCAAAGCCGCGGAAATAGCCCACTGAATTCTTTCCCTGGGAAAGAATTCGATGTTCCACTGCTTCATTATTTTTAGACATCGAACTTCCCAGTTCCAAGTTTTGGCATTCGGACATTTGTGCGTTCGGACTTATGATATACACCCAATTCAAATAGCATTAGAATTTTGAATAAATAGTCCCAATTTAGGGAATGAAAGGCTTTCTCTATATCTAAGCCAATTATGAATGTTTCTTTATTTTCTTTATTAATATAATCTATAGGAAAAATTATCCTTTTAATATTGTCATGTTTGTGTCTATGATATATAAATCCAGTTTGATCATTATTTATTGTTTTGGATAGTGATATTTTCATTATGTTAGTCAATGTTGTCATAAATATCTTATAGTCATTATTTAATAATGATATAGGTCTATATCAGGTACAGATGTTTGGGGATTTGTTTTCCTTTAGGATTGGTGTGAATGAGGAATATTTCCAAGAGGGTGGTATTAAACCTTGTGACTGAATTTCTAATAGAGTTTTATGGAAGAGAGATAGTATTGAAGGAAAAAGTTTATACAGATGACTGCAAACTGGGCACCATAATCGACTCTCCAGCCGACACAAGCATCCTCCAAAAGGGCCTCATAGAAACAGACAACTGGTGCCAGAGCCATGGCCTCAAGCTAAACGCCAAAAAGTGTATAGTCATCCCCTTTGGCAAAAACAAAGTGCCCACAAATTACCACATAGGTGGTAATCCATTAAGTACAGAAGAAGTAATTAGGGACCTGGGGACCCAAGTTGATAGCAGTCTCTCATTTGACAACCACGTGGCCAAAGTAGTTAGAAAAACATTTTATATAGCCCGCCTAATCATGAAGGGATTCACATCTAGATCAGGGAGGTCATCGTGCCTCTTTACTCATCCCTCATCAGGCCCATAATTGAGTACAATGCCTTTTGGGATGTACCTTACCAGACACCTGCAGCAACTGGAAAGACCCCAAAAGTACCTCACCAAGAGGATCAAAGGGCTCAAACAGATGCCATATGCTGCCCGGTTAAAGAAACTCCAGCTCTACTCAGTGGCATACCGCCTGTTCAGGGCGATCTGTGCCTGATGTATAAAGCCATGTCCAACCCGAATTAATGGACATGCTGCACCTCAGAAAATACAATCCCATCGAGCTACACGCCGAGACTTGAACCTCAGCACTGAAATAAATAGGACATGCTGGAGGGACAGATTCATAACCCAGAGGCTCCCTTCACTCTGGAATAAAATCCCAGTCCAGGTTAGGCAGAGTCCCTTATTGACTCTCTTCAAGAGGAATCTTGATGAGTGGATGGGAGATCGTAGGTTTAACCCGGGTATCACTTTTGTGTCACTGTTAGACAGAGGCACAGTATACTAACCTCGAAAAAGGGCATAGCAAAATTAATTTAAAATGGGTGGCGAAAGCCAAACACATTCTGGCTAGGCTTATAAATGCCCTAGGGCAGATAGCCTAGTATGAATCTATGAACCTATGAACCTATATTTCCATAATTATGCCATCTATAGCTGGAGCTTTATTATGTTTCCCCTCTTTTATTGTATCTGTAATTTCATTGTAGGATATGGGTGCTTGCAGATCTAGTTCTAATTTTGCTGGTATTTTTTTTATATTAGAACATTTTTCATTTATATTCAATTGATCAATATGTATATTTTCTTTTTGGAAATGTTCCATATAGAGATTTTGATAGGCATCAAGAATGTCGCCTATATCCGAGACATTTTTCCCTTTCTTTTCATGGAAGATACTTTTAATCTTATTAGCTTTTGATTGTATTTTGATTCTGAATAATCATTACTGTTTCTCAGTTGTTTAAGAAACCCTCCTTTTTTAAATAATAACAGATGACAAGTGATGTACCATGTCAGCTGATACTTTGAGAGATGTAGTTGTAAGAGTTATTTTTTTTTTGACACACCTATCTTGGAATCAGTTTTTTGTTTCTTCTTGCTAGCATCAGTCCAAGGATTTGTTTATTTTATTCTTTTAAGAGTAGGGGCCATCCATTCCATTTCTTCTGGGATAGACACTATGTTGGTGTTGATGAATATAGTAGCTTCTTCTAAGTCATTAAAGGTTCTCATATCATTAAAGTATTTTTATCATGTCTGGAAAGGCCAGCTGTGCTTTAAATGTTGTTTTGTTTCAACAGTTTTATTATTGGCCAGACTTTTTTCCTTTGTTCTAATATTCTGGAAGAATAATCATTGTCAAACCTTATTCGGCTTTGATTGTATTTTAAGGGTGATTTTCTCCAAGCAGATTTTAATATTAGTTCCGTGTCCAGAAATGAAAAAAAAATTATAGCTATGGATCTAGGTGTTAGAAGCAGGTTTCCTCAGTTTCTATTCACCTTTTCAATTCCAAATGAAAGTCCCTATTTCACGTCTAAAAATTCAGGAATCCAGATTAAGAATGAAATAATGTCTTCTCCTTCAGTGTTTTCAGGCAGACCAAAGATCCTTATGTTGTTTCTCGTTTCAACGTTTTTAAGTCATCTATTTTGTTAAGCAGCCATGTATTCTGTTTAAGCAGAAATTCTTTTTGGAATTCTTCCTCTTTGAGTCTCCCTTCAATGTCATTTAGAGAAGTCTCTATATTTGTTATTTTTGTATGGTGTTGCTGTAATAGTTCCTTAAGAGTATCTGTCTGTTTTTGAGAATTTTATTTGAGGTTTTCTGAGTCATTTTTAAAGCCATCCATCTTCAAAGATTGTTCCTGTAAGGTAGATGTCATCAATTGCAGTTCTTTTTTCAAAGCAGCATCTGGATGAGAATTCCTTGAGTTGTTCATATTCAGTGACTCAATATATCTCCAATTTACTTGACAGGAAAATGTTTGTATATCTCCAGAAAATTGATATTTATGTAGTTTAGTAGTTTATCTATAGATTTATGATGTTTTAAACTTGAAAATAATAACATTGTCATATATTATATTAGTTTATGGAGCCCTCAAAATTCACTGCTCTCAGTTGGCCATTTAGGCCCCCCCCCAATATAATATGAGATTTGATAAGCATTTGTCTAAGGTCATTAAAAAGACACACATAAAACTAGGAACACTATTTAGAGTCAAGCCATTCCTCACCAATACAACAAGACAGTATATTGCTAGAGCCCATCTACTCTCTACACTGCTTTATGCCTCTTCAGTCTTCACCAACCTAAAGAAAACAGATTTAGCAAAACTAGAAGCTTGCTGCAATAATGTAGCCAAATTTGCAACAAATTCTCCCCACAGATGCCATCACTGCTCTGCTTTCTGATAGCTCAACTGGTTAGAATTACCTCCACTAATTAACCTTTACCCATCTTATCACCACCCAGAAATTGATACACCAACCAGACTATTGCCCTGCACTCCAAAATCTGCTTCAGACCTATAGCAGCAAATGAGTCCTTCATTCCTGAAACAAATCTGTACTACAAGTAGCAAAATCCAACAATTACACTGGGTGATCTGTACTCCAGCTAAGTCTCCAATACTTGGAGTACTATTCCTCCACCCATCTTAACTACAACTAACCCCACCCATTTCATAATCTAAAAGACCCACTTGTTGAACACCTGGCTTTGCCCATGCTCTAGTCCTGGCTAAATCTGTCTTCCTGTACATAATGTTCTTACACTTTACATGTGAAACCCTTTCTGGACATCAGCTAAAACTCAACAGTACTATCTACCACCATGATCTCATCTCCCCCCAAAATATACTATATATCATCATTCCATATTCCATACAGTAACCCAAATCTATCTTCTCTCTTCCTTTTCACTTTACTTAGCATTCCACCCCTTTCTTCGGCTCTGTTTGGTCATACCCGTAACCCACCATTCTACAACCTATTCCCCCTCACAGTGCTCCTTCCCTATCCTTTTCCCTACACTATACCCTGTACAATCTGCTCCTACCACTTGTTTTCACTCCTCTGTAATTCCCTCTCCTCTACTTTGTCAACCCTGTTTTACAAGTCTTAACAAAAAAAAATGTATTATCCATCTGCACCATGGTAATCTTATATTTGTACTGCTGTGCAAGTTTTGCTCTAATTGCCTGTATGTAAATTGTTTTGATTTGCCCATTAGGTTTAATCCCTTGATTTATAAGATATGTCCAATTTTGCTGTGTAACAAGCTATGTAACCAATGTATTCTCTGTTGTTCTTTTTCCTTGTAGCTTTTCTCCCCGGGCCTCCTCTGAAAATGGGCACCTGCCCAGTCAGACTTTCCCAGTAAAAGAAATGTCAAATAAATAAAGAAATCGGGGTATATTTCCAATTTCCCATCCACTCATATGGAGTTAGGGAAGAGCTCTGCCTCACATTGATGGGAAACCTATTCTAGAGAAAGGGAATTTTCTGAGACACATAGCTGTCTCTGCAAAGTGTCATATTTATGTCACAAGCAAAGTTTAAGTCCCCAGATAGAATCATTCTGATGCTATTCTTTTTCTGGATATACAAGACATCCATCAGAGTGGGATCCAAGGATGTCTTGTATTCCAGGAATAGATTGCTCTCAACAGTCTGTAGGAAATAGAGTACAGAGATAAGCCTTTGAGGTAATATGCATAGGACGTATTGATTACACCCTGTATTTTTGTATGGAACTTCAGTTTTTCTATTATTGCATTTGCCTGGTTAAGTGCACACATAAACGAATGTTGCACTCAAATATGGGCCTGACGAGGGCCAAATATAGTAGAACAGTGACTTCCTTGGACCTAGATGCCTTTTCCTTGCTTATAAGTTACCAACGTAGAATGACTTCCTTACTATCTTAGACACATGTTGGCCAAAACTCAGGTTACTATTTACTTATGACCCCAAATCTAACTACTGGTTCCAGTCTTAGGAGCATATTATTGATGAGGTAATTTCCTAGGGTTAGTGACTTTGCAAATGGTATTTTTATGCATTTCTTATCATTGCATTTTAAGCTGTATTCATCGGTGTTAGTCCTTCTTGTAGGATCCTTGGAGGGGGGGGGGGGTTATTACTGCTCCTAGTTTGCAATCATCTGCAAACTTGGTCACATTAGAGTCCCTTGACATTGACCTTGACTTCTGAGAAGAAGATGCCAAAAAGGAACAGAACCGGAACAAAGCTCTGAGGGTGTCCACTAGTGATTGGCTCTTTGTAGAGGTGGTCTCCCCTATCCTAACTTCCTGGGTCCTATCTGCATACACAGCAGGGGTTTATAACTCTATACCCATGAGTGTGTTTACAATATTCATGTGGCGTACTGTATCAAATACCTTAGCCAGGTCAAGATAGGCAGTATGCACCATTTTGCCCTCATTCTTTGCCATTGTAACCTTTTCAAAGAAGTTCACCTGGTTAAATATGCATGGTCTTCCCTGGAGCCTGTGGTTAAACAGTAACTCCAGTGGTCCTGATGGGTCATGTTTCAGGCTATTCAGGAGTCAAAACAACAAAGTGTAAAGACTACTCATCTTCTTTTTGTAGATGAGTTAAAACTAAGTAGTTCATCAGATGAGGAACTGAAAGCAAAACTGGAAGTGGTCAAAACTTTTTCAGATGATATAAGAATGTCATTTGCTCTTGATAAATGTGAAAATGCAACCTTTAAATCAGGAAAGCTGCAGCACCAAGAAAACATCAGTTTGAGACAGGAATGTGATATAAAAGAACTTGAACAAGAGGGAGTGTATAAATATTTTGGAATTGATGAATGATCAACAGTAAAACATGAAAAAATGCTAATAAAACTCAGTAAGGAATATTTTAGAACACTAAAATTAATACTGAAAACAACATTGACATCTAGGAACAAAGTCCAAGCTATAAACAAATTTGCTCTTCCTGTCCTAACTTACAGTTTTGGAGTGATTGATTGGCCCCAAAAGAAGTTGGATCGGTTAGACAGTAATTCAACAAGGATGCTCCATGCTCATAATATGATTGATAAAATCATATCATACCAAGACTATAAATTCCTCATTCTGAAGGAGGTATGGGCCTCCTCAAAATTGATTACATGTATAGATCTGCAATCATGGGACTACATACATATCTTCTTACCTCACAAGACCCAAACGTAGTGAAACTTTTGAAACATGAGGAAAATAAGTCTAAGATGACTTCCCTGCTTAGTTTAGAAAAAGCATATTGACATCTAGCAAGAATGGAAATCAAACGAGAAGTAGATAAAAATCAGGCAGCAACTGAATGTGCCAAAAAAACAAAAGAAAGAATATAAGGTGAAAGATCAGATGAAAAGGCAAGAAATGTGCAAAAGTACATAAGTATATTTGCAAGTATAGGAAACTCTTGGAGCAACCTCATATTGATCAAGATTGAGTGCAGGAATGGTTAAGGAGAGGTGAATTTAAACCAAAAGATGAAAGGTTAATATTGGCGGCCCAAGATGGACTACATACATGTTGGTTTATCAAGTCCATTGAACATGTGGGAGAAATGGACAAATGTAGGTTTTGTAAAACAGAATTGGAAACAGTTCCACATCTTGTAGTTGGTTGTGATATAATAATGGAAGAAGGCCTGTGTACTGAAAGGCATTTAATAATGTGGCAAGAATGTTGCATATGGGGATTGTGCAAACATGGTATTGAAGTGGCTGAAATCACTGGAAATGTAAGCCACAAAGCATCATAGAAAATGATGAAGTTTATATCACATAGGCTCACCCATTACCAACAGTTCAAAAAATAGATGCGAATAAACCAGATATAATAATCCTTGAAAAGAAGACAAAAGTAACATTGATCATTGAAATTGCTACACCAAGTGACTACAGTGTCTTACGTACAGAGAGACACAAAGTCATAAAATACTAGGATTTGCAGGCAGAAATGAGGGCAGTGTGGAAAAATACCCAGACAGTTCCAGTAGTACTAGGAGCAACAGGTCTTATAAAAAGGAATTTACAATCGTACTTAGGTATGTTACTGATACATGTAACTCTATACAAATTTGCCGAAGGAATGATTGTGGGTGCTGCAAAGAGCACTTTTGGCTACCATCAAAGATTGAAACAATATTAATTTCACGAACATTAATCATCCTTTACTGAGGAATGGGGTCCATTCCTGTCATGGTATTAGAAACCCAAAAGTCTTGGAGAAATTCAAATGAGAGCCATTCTGTGATATTATTTGGGGTCATCGATGCAGTGTTATAAGCGCATCTAGAACCTGAGCCCTAATGATAGTTGGGGAGGTTGTTTGATGGTATTTCATGGGGGACATCATGGGGAGGGGTAACACTGGAGTTGAGTTTGTTGGCCAGCAGATTTGCTATATCTTCTGGCTACTTGTAGATGGGTCCATTTATAATCAGTTCTGCACACTGCTGTGTGCTGTCTTAGGGTCTATATTATAACATCGAAGTTGCAAAACTTCGAATGTTATAATATTGACACCACTACATCGAAGGCTGAAAATAGCGAAGCTCCAGAACATCTAATTCTTACCTAGGCAAGCATTCGGTGGGCCGTTCTGTGGCTTCGCTATTTCCTCCACTGTGGTGCGATAGTTACAGCTCTTAGGATGAGAGTGTGGGTTAAGGTAAGTGGATAGGCAGGAATGTATGTATGGTTTAGTGTAGGGTTAGAAGTAGGGTTTTGTTAAGTGTATGTGAGTGTATTAATTCATTTGTTTGTGTATAGTTTCTTAGGGTAAGTGTGCGATAGTTAAGGAACTTAAGGTTAGGGTGCGAGTTAAGGTTAGTGGATAGATAGGAATGTATGTACGGTTTAGTGTAGGGATAGAAGTAGGGTTTTTTTAAGTGTATGTGTGTGTGTATTATTTAGTTTGTTTGTGTATAGCTCCTTAGGGTAAGTGTGTGATAGTTACGGACCTTAGGGTTAGGGTGCAGGTTAAGGTTAGTGGATAGATAGGAATGTATGTATGGTTTAGTGTAGGGTTAGAAGTAGGGATTTAAGTGTATGTGTGTGGATTATTTATTTTGGTGTGCTTGTGTTGTGTGTATGTTTCTTGGAACAGCAAATTTTTTCTCTGGGAAAAAATTTGCTATTCTGACTGTTCGATGTTATCACATTTCGAAATTCCAAGTTGGAGTTTATGGTGTTCGATATTTTGGAATTTTGATTATGTGATATAGACCCCTGTCTTAGAGGTTTGGACACAGCTAAAGAAAGCCTTCTAGTTGTCCTTTGCCTGGGAGGCTATATTTACCTAAAATTTGGCTTTAGTGACTTAATGTACCCTCTTAATTGTTTGTTTAGATTGAAAGGGTATTAATGTCATGCTGGGTGTTGCACTTCCTAATCCTGGCTATGACTTCTTTCTTTTGGTTGTCCAATCTGCTTATATTTGGATTATTCCAGGGTGGCTTTTTTGAGTTAATTCTGGACTTAATTCTGGTAGGTACACCTAGCTCTATGCATTTATTGACATGCATGGGAAGGGATTGGCATAATGGATACAGTGTTTACATCATAAACACAAGGTGCAAGGTTTACTTCAACTTTCAGGGAAAATGAATATACTTAAAATGCCCTCAACAGCAGCTAACCTAGTACTCACCTATGAACCATATATTGTGCAGGGTTCCTGTGAACAATTCCACACAGGTAGCTGTATTCTAAAGCTTTGGGGAGGGTTAACCTCTTTACAGGTTATCCTGTTTTAACAGGAAATTTGCCTCAGAATAGTTCCTAATTGTTATAGGGTTATCCAGAGTCACAGCAATTATCTGTATTACAAACAAGACAGCTTTGTGGTGTGACCTTACCAGGGAGGACACTACACTTAGGGAGTACAGCTTTCTCTCATGTTTGCTAGTACCAGGCTCTGTATGTTTGCCCCCATAGTGGGTGTATGGACTATGTCCAAGAATCTCTGAGCCTGTAATTTTGGGGTCATGTAAGTGTCCCACTTCATAGTGCAGTAGTTGAAACTGACCAAAATATGGCATTTGCTTGAATGCTGAGGGCCTCCATCAATCCAAGTATGGGTTATGGATTTCTTGGGTCATAGAGGGTGACCTATAGCGTGCAAAGATAGGATAAAGGACTTTTCCTATGGTAATCCAGACATGGAAAAGCCCAAGCACATTATCCTGTTTGACTAGTCTTGAGGGAAGTTTGTTGTTGATATATATTGAGACACCTCTATCTTTGGTCCTTTTCAGTGCAGTAGCTAGCCTGAGTCTTTGGAAAGCATTGTAGCCTTGAGTGCTCTTGCAGTCTTAGTAAATGCACAGATGTTCACATTATCCAGAGTGAGGGAAGCCTGCAAGGCGTTCAGTGTATTGTTTATGTTCCTGGCACTGGGCAGTAATACTTACTTCTCCTGAGTTAGTTTTGCAATGTTGGAAGGTGTTTCAGTTTGGCATTGCCTAAAAAGGGCACTAATGAGAAAGACAATGTTTTAACCAGTATTTGAAAGCCTAGAGGAGACAGGCATAAACCATCCTTGGAAAAGCTGCACTGTCTATTGACCATATCCTCCCATGCCAACAATTAACATACCTCCTCAGAGTTACATAGCCAATTACTGAAGTCAATTATCTGTTGTTCATATCGTGGCATCATCTCTGGTGAAGGCAGAATACTGCTCAATATGAGGCACATACCAGCTTGGGATACAGTCTGAGAGCTCCATTGTGCCTGTCTCCATGTAGTCCAGAGAGGTATGTCTAAGGCCATTTACACCCACATGGACTATGACTGAGTCATACTGGTACTTGTGGTCCAATGACTTGAGTGCATGGATGATTTGCTGGATCTTGGCCTCTGATAGACAACTGAGCATGATTTTATCTTTATTCAGTCTGGTGAGTGGGGCATCTGTATGTCTCACAATGGAGTCTCCTATAAGTAAAATAATGGGTATTGTGCTGGCTTGTCTTATGGGATTTATAGTTGAGGCTCCAAAGGGTGTGGCTGTATGTTTGTTGTTTTGGTGAAATATTTTTGGGTTTGCTGAGGATTCTTTTTTAGGATGAATGCCTAGGAGGTATTTGCGCTAGGACGGTTACTTTTGTGTGTCTCAGCATATGTTGCCCTATGTAATGGGTCAGTACTTAATATGAAGGGTATAATGCTTAAGTTGTTGACAAACTGACTGAAATTTTGAGAGCTTTTGTGTGAGAGTCTTGCCTCCAGCGACACTGTGTAATTTCATCTATCACATACTGTATTCTTTTTTCCAAGCATAAGTTGGTTTCATTGAACATGAGACAATTGCTACATTGTCTCAGGATGCCCATATCTATTAATATGGTGTTGGAGAATCTGTGAAAGTGTCCATCCATGCTGTCAGATCTTTTTAAGTGAGCTACAAAAGGGTGATAAGCCAGGCTAACTTGGGTGTGGTGAGGGTAGAAACCACAGCTTGGCATGTATGAATGAATTTGTGCAGCAGAGATCCTCTGCAGGCAAGCAAGTTATTCTTTGCACAAATGAATATAAGGTAAAGTTATAAGGGGAATTTTTATAGGAAAATTTAGTTTCTAAGTCCCTACTTCTTTCTAAACATGGCATTGCTAAATACCACTGTCCATTGACCAGAGGGATTTATAGACACAAGGAAAAGTGACTAAATCAACTAAAATGCCCTTTGGCCAATAAAACAATTTCACTTTGTCTCCTTGTGCATCTCCAAACTCAGACAGACAAGGCTACCTTTCTGCTGCTGCTAGAAATACTGTACCACTCTTGTTAAAGTAAAACATACACTTTAATTAGCTAAAAGCGAAAAGGTACCAAAAACAAGTCTAATGACTAGCTACAATAAGGTGATTCTAAGGCAGACAAGCCAACAAACAGGAACATGCACTTTAAGGTGAATTCAAAACATACTAGCAATAGTTAATCCAAGGAAAAGTAAAAAGGACAATGAAAAATATGAAAACACATCAATGGTCTCACAAACTAGATTAGAATAGTGCAGTATTTCAATTTAAAGTACTTATCATAATCTGGATATCACCAGATACAACCCCAACACTCTGAGAACACAAATGTCAAGCATTTCAACTATGTGGAAATGAGCCAAGAACTGCAAAGGTGCTAAATGTATAGAGTCAATGAAAAGAGACTATACGAATTAAAAAGCCCTGTGGCCAAAGAAACAATCTCACTTTAAGCTCCCTAAGTGTTTGCCACCTCAGACAGACAAGGTTACCTTTCTACTGTTACTAGAATTGCTGTCCCAATCTTCTTAACATAAAAACACACTTCAATAAGCCAAAAGTGAAGAGGTACCAGAATCAAATCAAACAACTTGCTACAACAAGCAATTCTCACTTTAGTCCTCACTGTGTGTTTCTAAATTTGGACAGCCCAGGATACCTTTCTACTGCCTGTAGAATTGCAGTCCCAGTCTTCTTAATGTAAAATCACACATTAATTTGTTCAATTAGCAAAGCAGTATTTTTGGATGTCTGCATCTGTGTGTGTGTGTGTGTGTGTGTGTGTGTGTGTGTGTGTGTGTGTGTGTGTGTGTGTGTGTGTGTGTGTGTGTGTGTGTGTGTGTGTGTGTGTGTGTGTGTGTGTGTATGTATGTGTGTGTATATATATATATATATATATATATATATATATATATATATATATATATATGTCTGTGTGTGTATATATATATATATATATATGTGTGTGTGTATGTGTGTGTGTGTGTGTGTGTGTGTGTGTGTGTGTGTGTGTGTGTGTGTGTGTGTGTGTGTGTGTATGTGTGTGTGTGTATGTGTGTGTATGTGTACATGTATGTGTTTATAGGTTCATAGGTTCATAGGTAGGTACTAGGCTATCTGCCCGAAGGCATTTATAAGCCTAGCCAGAATGTGCTGGCTTACACCACCCCCTTAGATTAGTTCCCTGTGCCTCTTTCCCATCCACTCGTCAAGGTTTTTCTTGAAGAGGGTTAGTGAGGTGCTCTACCTAATGTAGATTGGAATCTTGTTCCAGAGCATGGGAAGTCTCTGGGACAGGAATCTATCCCTCCAGCATGTCCTATTTATTGTTGTGGTGAGGTTTAGATCCCTAGACCATGTGGCTTGAGGGAATATGTTTTTTTTTAGGTGGCGCATGTCCATCAATTCTGGGTTGGGCATGGCCTTGTATGTCAGACAGAGATCACCTCTGAGTAGGCAGTATGCAACTGAGTACAGCTGGAATTTCTGCAGTCGAGCTGCATAGGGCATCTGTTGAGGGCAGTGATCCCCTTGGTGAGGTACTTCTGTGGTCTTTCCAGCTGTTACAGGTGTCTTGTAAGTTACATCCCAAATGGGGCATTGTACTCTATGATGAGTCTGATGATTGATGCGTAGAGGGGCACAATGACCTCTTTTGATCTGGATGCAAACCCTTTTGTAATTAGGTGGGCCACATAGAAGGATTTTCTAACCACTTTGGCAATGTGATTGTCAAAGGAGAGGCTACTATCTACTTGGGTCCCAGGATCCCTTATTACGTCTTCCATATTTAGGGGGCTACCACGTATGTGGTAGTTTGTGGGTACTATTTTTTTTCCAAAGGGGATGACTAAGCACTTTTTGGCATTTAGATTGAGGCCATGGTTTTGACACCAGGTATCTGTCTCAGTGAGACCCTTTTGGAGGATGTCGGTGTCAGCCAGAGAGTCAATTATAGCCCCTAGTTTGCATTCATCTGCGAACTTGGTCAGACATAGTCCTCCTGTGCTAGCCTGTACTTCTGAGAAGTATATGCCGAAGAGGACCGGTCCTAGGACTGAGCCCTGGGGAGCGCCACTTGTAACCAGTTTAGAGTCAGACCCAGCTCTTGCAACTCTTGCCATGTGGGTTGCGTCTGTGAGCCAGTTGGCAACCCATCTCATGATGTAGGGGTTTATGTTCAGGCTGTTGAGCTTGTCTATAATACCTGAATGGGGAATGATGTCGAAGGTCTTTGTGAGGTCTAGGTAGGCTGTGTGGACCACCTTTCCCTCATCTATAGCCTTGGTAATGGTCTCAAAAAATTCCACCAGGTTTAGGAGGCATGATCTGCCCTTAACAAAGCCAAACTGGGTAGGGTCCAGTGTTTGGAGGTTCCCAATGTCTCTGTTAATGAGATCCATGATGATGCACTCCATAGCCTTGCAGACCAAGCTAGTCAGGCTTATAGGGCGATAATTCCTGGGGTCTGTTGTGGCTCTACCTTTGTGGAATGGAATAACCGTTGCTGTGCGTCACAATATGGGCACGTATCCTGTGGAGAGGCTGAGTTTGAACAGTGTGTTTAGGTGAGGGGTTAGTTCAGTTTTGACCTCGTGTAGGTCGCAGCCTGGGACACCATCTGGTCACACGGATGCTGTATTTTTGGCTTTGGAGAGGCCTGTTTTAACATGTCTGTGATTTCATGGGCACTACATTCTTCAGGTGGGTCTATATTATAAAACCAAAAAGACTTTACCGCAAATGCTCACATGAACGAAAATGCCGGTAATCGAACTTGCTATTGTGGGGGACTGCACCCCCACACCCCCGCTAACTATATATTCCAACTGCAAGGTCGCACTACAGTGAGGAAAGGGCAAATATCCCACTCCTCACTGTAACACGACCCCACAATCACAGTTTCGATTCCAGGCATTTTTGCTCATGTGAGCATTCGCGCTAAAGTCTTTTCGTGCATCTGACATAGATCCTCTTTTGGTATGGTTATGGGCCTTTTTGGGGATGAGAGAGGGGTGACGTTTGCACTGAACCTGTCTGCCAGGATGTTGGCGATATCGGTTGGTTCAGTGTATTTTGTGCCATTCTGCACTAACTCCGAGCAGATCTGAGAATTGCCACTTAGTAGATTCTTGACATAGCTAAAGAATGCCTTGTGGTTATCTTTGGAGTCCTTGTCAATTTTTCTTTCGAAGCTAGCCTTGGATGATATTATGAGGGATCATAGTTTTCTGCTGATACTGATCAGGGATGTCTTCTCTTCTTGGGATTTTACTCTTTTCTGTACTAGTTTCCTCCTTCTATTGTATAGCTTGTTTATGGCAGAGGTCCATCAGACTGGTTTCCTTTTTTGGAGGAATGAGTCTTGGTTTTGCTTGGGATAGCATGATCCATGCATTCATGTAGGTGCCCATAGAGTGCATTTGTAAAGCATTTTGCAGCTTGGACAGCATTATCCTTTAGCATGGGGGCTTTGAAACTTTCCACCTTGGTCTTAAGTAACGTGAAGTTTGCTTTTGAAAAGTTTTTCACTATGGTTTCTTTGACCAGGGGTGGGGGAGGAATGTGGATATCCAGAGTGATTAGTTTATGGTCAGATCTAACCAGCGAGGGGTTGACCTCCAATATGGAACACCAGTCACCCATGTTGGTGATGACCAGGTCCAATATGTTGTCACCTCTGGTGGGGGTGTTGACCAGTTGATTCAGGGAATTAGAGTTTATAAATTCTAGGAAATCTTGGGCAAGGGAGTTAGTATTTGAGTAGTTCTCCCAGTTAATGTTTGGGTAATTGAAATCACCCAATATCAGGGTGTTTGGTAGAACCTTTATGTTTCCCAGTGTTTCCAGAAATGCAGAATGAGGGTCCTGGGACATGGGGGGGTTATCTGTAGCAAGCTACAATTTGGATTGCAGTTTTGCCCATTGTTAGTTGCACATTGGTGACCTCTGAGGCATCGTGCTGTGCCACTAACCTGGAGGTGTGGGTATCCTTGATGAATATGGATACACCCTCACCTTTTGTATTTCATTCCAGGTTTTGTGGCTTAAATTTATGGTATGAGTTGTAGTCTGGTAGTGCTGGGGTGCTCTCTGGAGCCTTAAACTAGGTTTCTGTTACTGCACATATATCAATTTTCTCCATACTGAGGAGTGCCTCGAGTGCATGCATTTTGAGATTTAGACTTCTGGCATTGAGTAGCATTACCCTCAGTTTTATTGTTACCTGTGCTATTTATGGTGGTGGGTTTGTCTATTGAGTCTTGCCTGTAAAAGGCACTATGGGGCTGGCAAGAGCCTTGGCCAGTATTCGAAAGCCTAAGTGTGACAGGTGCAAGCCATCTCTAGCGAAGCAGAGTGGCTTGTCGAGCATGTCATTCCAGGTGGATAGATGCTGGATCCCCTTTGAAAGACACCAGAAGCTTAGCCAATTGTTGAAATTGATAATTTTTTCTTTACATATTGATGTTTAGGGGTGCCTATACTACTGCATGTATGAGCTGGAAGGCAGAGTACTAGGAAGGCCAGGAATGACACCACATTATTTGGTTCAGTGACATTATCATTATTTGATAGTGAGGTATTCCTTGGTGCAGTTTTACATTGCCTTTGAATCACAGATTCTTGTTGTTGTATTAATTGATCAACCTATCTTAACACTTTTGCTGTAGTGGTGAGAATCTCTCTGAATCCCATGGTATCATTAATAAATGAGACATTAAAATGTATAATGGGATATATGTCATGGCAGATATAAAAATAAATTATGGAATTAGTATTTGACATCTTGGGGGATTAAAAACTAAATCATTTTTAATGGGGGATGCTGTACAATGCAGGAAAAAAGAAGGCTTGGGTTTGTTAAATCAATTTTATTCTGAATTCACTGCATTTACACTCTCCGTTATTTATGATGATAGGAAGAATGGATAGTTTACTAGGTAAAGTATTATGTGATAGCTATTAAGAGATTTGTAAATTGTAAAAAAGGAAAAGGAAAAAGTAGATGAAAGCAATCTAATGAAAGAATATCAAAACCAAAAATCCATCTTAATTTTAAAATACAAACACAAGGTACAGGGTTTGAATCTCACAGGGGATAATTGGCTAGGCTTAAAATGGATCGCAAGGTCATTTAGCCTAGTACTAATCTATGAACCTATGAACCTATGAACCTATGCTATGCATCTTGAAGAATAAAATGAAGCATGGCATATAATAATGCAGAAACCTTATTATGTTAATAACACATGAAGCTTTATCGTAGGGTAAAAAAACATTAGAAGGATATTTATTAATGGGAGATTTGTCATAGATAAATTCATAAGATAAACTTTACGAGAAAACTTGAACCATAACGTTAATAAAGAAAGGATGTTTGATAATTCTGAATACTCACTTGGGAACAATCCAAGATGAACATTTGGTTTTGTATGGAAAGTAACATGCAATAATGTTATGGACAATAAAGAAAAAAAATATGAACTGATTAAAACAGTAGAAATACTATATTTATTATGGCAATAAGAGAGAGAGCAGGTATGATAAACACAAAATGTGCAGATATTTTAAATATCAAATAGGTATATGCAAATTATATGCATTTATTGCAAATAGTGGTTCATATCTTAAATAATGAGAGGTTGTATTGAAGAAGGACATATGAAAACAATTAGAGAAAGAGAGAGAGAGAAAGGAAGAACAAAAATGAGCATAAAGACAACTTGAGGAGGCACATTGTCAGTATTAGCAATAAATGTAATGCTTTAAAGAATGATGCTAGGTAATATAGAATATTACCTTCGTGCAAGATGTAAGAAAAAAACTAAACAAAGAAAGTAGTTTGACATTTTATGGTGAGGGGAGTAATTACAGTCTTTTAGGGTGGGTGAATTAATGCATCTGGCTATATTAATAAGAATAGAAGGGAACATAAGGATTTAGATGACTCTTATGTAATAGATTCCTAGAGGTCAGTGATGGCAGACCAGGTTACTAAACATATCATAAGAAATAATGGGAAGCATGCTTGCATAGCCAGCCTATTGATACAGAGGCAAAGTGCCTGTCTGTGACACCAGAGACCTGGGTTCAGGACATGACTATGGCTGCTGGCCTGGGCTGCAAGGAAAAAAAGATGGACAATTTACTACGTTATCTCTGTCAGGAAAACTCTATGTGCAGTTTAGGTAACTCTGTATGGAGTAACCATGAACGAGTTATAAATCACAATCAGTAGGTAGTACACAAACATGATTACACAGTTATAGTACAAGAAACAAATGTTTGAAGTGTCCAGATAGAAACGTCATGCCTATGCAATTCTAAATAACTGTGGCAGAGAGAAGGTAAATCTGGAAATATTGGGTATGCCACATCAGATGCAGAGCCTCAGCAGACTCAATCAAACCAGACCTACTGTGCATTCACAAGCAAAATGGAGGCATAATCTCCAGCTCAAGAGTTCTCAATCTGTTTTACAACCTAAATAGATCATGCTGCATAAATATGTATCACAGAAAATACCACTTCTTTGGAATCATTTTCCTTTCCACATAAAGCAAAGTATTTTTCTTACAGTATTCATGCATTATCTGGATGAATAGGCAGTTACCCACAGATCCACCCCTGGTTTAGCACCCTTGCGTCTCATGGATAAGGGCAACATGTGCATTTTCTGCTCTTCTGTGGGTTATTTGTGCTCAAAATATAACAGAAAAAAATTCATGGAAATGTAGGGCTAAGCTAAAGATCCTCATGGATCAATAGCCTTGAAAGTACCAATGAGCTTATGAACCTAAAATGTTTAAACATGTTTAGAACTGTGCATTTTAAATACTGTAGAATGACATGAATATATATAGGAGAAATTAAAAACCAAGGCAGATTATATGATGTTTTCAGAATACTTTTTTCTGAGTGAAATGGTAACTGTTTCTCCTACCCATTTTTCAGTATGAACAAAATTTGGAGAAGATGTGAGTAGAAAAAAAAAAACATGGACAGTTTATTATATATTACATGAATTAATATTAAAAAGTCTTGATGAGAGAAACGACTGACGAATTATTGGAACACCATGCAAATATGAGACAGTTGTCTAATGACTGGATATCTTGGCAGGTGTTTTTCAAGTACAGAAAAAGAATGACCTAAGAAGAAAAAATAAAAGTATACAACATTGCAGTAGAAAACAACGAATGGAACAATTTAAAGAAAGACAAAAAATATGTTTTTGAAAGTATTAAAAAATGTTTAAATAACTATAGATACAGGTATTTGCATGGAGAGAAGAAAGGAACAAATGCCATTCATTCTAACAAATACAATTAGGAGAAAGTGCTGTAACTACACTTTGAAAACATATGCAGACATCCTAAAATGATGCTGTGTTAATCTGTGGAACCATGGTCTTTTATTGATGAGTGCTTTCATCAATGGGAGTAAGCTCTTACAGTTGATGGAAAATCAGCTATTCAAAAAGTGCTGGCTGTTTCAGTTAGAGATCTTAGTACAGTACAAGTTCCCTTTCCCCACTGCAGAGCAATCTCATAGCTGGTATATATAATTAGCAGGGAATGTAGGGTTGCTGGGGGCATGCACCCCATCAAAAATATATATATATTTTTTACCTATCGTGTATCAAAGATTTTTATATTTGATGTGTGGCATTAGCTGATTTCCAGACTGATGACTTGTGCTGGTGATCATATGTTAGGCTGCCATGTTTATACATATAATGTATTAAGGACAAACAGCAGTATATTAGGGATAAAGGATCTAGAAAAATAGCAGTAAGTTAAACAAGAATGATTGTATTAATATTGAATAAAAAAGAAAAAAAGTAAAGGTTTTGGCGAAAGAAGTAAACTGTGAAGGATATCCTTTAATGAATAAGAAATAAGTATTACAATTATTAGCGTGCTAATGAATAGCTGGTAATCCACAATAATTTGAACAAATGAAAAATATGAAATAGAGATTAGAAAATGTTTCAAATAACTTAATGGTGGTAATGACTTCATTTTTTAGGTATGTTGATTCATCTTGGAAGTTTTTTTTTTGGAAGCTTACATAACAAATTATTATTTCTCCGTTTCTAAATAGAGACTTGTGCACAACATCTACATCTACTCTAATCTAATACACAGGCGACTCTACTCTTATCACCCTCTCCAACAAACCTACTGACCTCCACTCCCTGACTCAAACCTCATTCGACACCATTTAACACTGGCTAATCAATAATCAACTTATCCTTAACACAAAAACCCTAAGCTACTCCCCTTTCTCCCAAAATCAATGGCCAGTCTTTGACATCCTTCTCTATCTCTTCCCTAGATAACACAATAATTCATGCAAACTCTCATACCAAACTGCTGGGGGGGTCACTAATGATAATCAACTGAAATTTGACATTCACATACAACAGTCTATAAAAAAGGCCAACCAAAAACTTGGACTGCTGTACAGGAACAAAACATTCTTACCTATTGCTTGTAGAACCTCCCTTGCCCAAGCAATAGGTAAGAATGTTTTGTTCCTGTGCAAAAAATTCTTACCTGTTGCTTGTAGGACCTCCCTTGCTCAAGCCTACCTCCTCCCTTGCCTTCACTATGCATCTCCTATTTTTATTCACCTTCAAGCAAACCTTTTAACTAAACATAGACATACAACTACATATCTAGGTTTGCCTGGAACCTTCCATACAAATCCGACCATTGCCTGTCCCTCATACAACTTCGATGGCTTGAATTCCCTCAACTTATACTACTATCCCAGCTTCAAATGACAAATTCCTTACTATATAAACCTGTCAACTGCTCCTCCCTATCTAACATCTTATCCCTTTATATATATATCTATATGCACACACACACACACACACACACACACACACACACACACACACACACACACATATATATATATATACACAATATATATATCTATATATATATATGCGTGTGTGTGTGTGTGTATCTGTCTCTCTCTCTCTCTATATATCTATATATATATATATATATATATATATATATATATATATATATATATATATATATATATACACACATATTGTGTGTGTTTTTGTGTGTGTGTGTGTGTGTGTGTGTGTTTGTGTATACGTATGTATATATATATATATATATATATATAGATTCACTTCAGAAGATATCGGAAGTTTTGAATTTCGCGGTTTTACTACACACACACACACACACACACACACACACACACACCATCCACCACACAAACACACACAATCACATATACTACATAAAAGCAGGGGGGCAAGCCCCCATGCACCCCCTCCACGTGGGGGGCTGCACCCCCCACACACCCCTACTTAAATATTCTCACTCAGAGGTCACACTGTATACAAACACACACAAAACACCACCACACAAGCTACTTTCTCATCGCACACACACACACATCACAACAACAAAACACACTGACACACACCACAGCCCCTACCCAAACCCCTTAACACATACACACACATACACACTTACCCGAATACATAACCATAGCGGCACTTTAGAAGCATGAAATTCAAAACCTCCAGTATTCGAGGTTTTGAATTTCATGCTTCTAAACTTTTGCTATTATGTGGATTCGGCTTCTTGTCTCAAAATACTGAAATTCGAGATTTCAGTATTCCGAGCTTCTGAACGGAACCCATATATATATATATATATATATATATATATATATATATATATATATATATGTATATATATGAATGTTTGTAACTATCTAGGTGTGTGTGTGTTGTGTGTGTGTAAATATGCACTATATATAAGAGTGTGTGTGTATCTATATAGATAGATGGATGGATATGCATATAAATAGATATAAAAATACGGAAGCAGTAGGAAAAATCGAATACACTAAACATTGACTGGCAAAATGTTGAAAACCCTGAAGTTGACATGTGAGTATGCATGCACAGAGACAGCCTCAGTGCATGCAAAATGTTAAAGTAAAAAAACAATAAAGGCACCATTTTTTACAAGGATAGAGACTCCCTGAAACACCTCCCCCAACAACTTCTGCTAATTATATGTACTAACTCTGAGATTGCACAAACACAAGGTAAGGGCCTATTCACCAACCTGTGTAATTGTGCAATTCCCAACACCTGTGAATTAGTTGCTTAGTCGAGCATATGTGGTCGACTAAATAGCGTTCGACCAAATGCACAAATGACCTTCTGCAGGGAACGTGTGTATACATATATTTATATACACTTAAAGAAAACTTACTGAATCTTACTGAAGTTGGTGCGCCTTGTTTGCTGTGGCATAGACTGGATTCGGGCCTGCTGGATCTAGCTTTGTTTGTGTAACTTGAGCACTAATCCAGGCATTCTCTAAAGTATTCAATTGTATTTATTACTGCTTGGTAGTAACTTGATTAAAGTTTAGCTGTCATTCTAAGTCTTTTGGATTAAGCACTTGGGCTTCAGACCAGTTGTTTTACATTAGGAAGGTTTGTGGCATGCACTGTGGTGGCAGGACAGGTAGCTTTCATCCTTCTAAGTTGGGAACTGCTGATTGAGAGCCCAGTGTCTGTTATTCTTAAAGTGTATTAGTTCTGGTTTAGGCACTTGGGCTTCAGGCCAGTTATTTTACATTAAGAAGGTTTGTGGTCTGCACTCTTGTGGAAGAAGAGGCTGGACTCTGCCCTTCTGAGCTGGGAATTTCTGGTTAAAGGTTTATAGTGCCTGAATATTTGAACTGTATCTTACTGAAATTGGTACACCTTGTTTGCTGTAGCATAGACTAGATCCAGGCCTGCTTAATATAGCTTTGTTTATATGCTTGTTGTTTGTTTGCTTGTTATTTCCTGGAACGCTAATTCCACCTAATACGCTTCTCAGCTTCTGTGGCTCACTAGTGATATCTGCATTGCTTACTGTACTTATTTCCTTGTTTCACTTGAAAGAAAGTTACTGTTTGTCGTTTTGCATTTAAGTTACCTGTAACACATTGCACTTAAGTTACCTGGCACTTGCTCACTAAAGCAATTATATAAGTCAGCACTAAAAATTAAAAGCACTACACCCTCACTCCCCACTGGCCCTGGTTTTCAATTATTAAGGAATTCCCAATATTATTCTAGCATGTCCAAAGGTCAGTTGTCAATCTCCTCTCCGGTCCAGCTGGTGAATCTGGGAATCTTGAAGCAATGTTACAACTGCCTCATGTACACAGACAACCCTCTCCTCCTCCCAACAAATTCCAACACATGTGAGAGATGCAACCATATAGCCAAACTGGAGGCTAAGCTCTCTCAACTCAGTACTGGCATAACCAGTCAGGAGGAGAAGGAAACCATACTCACTACAATTCCAGTCTCACATAGACCTACCACGACAGCAAACCAAACACATAATCACACAAAACATACTCGGAGGCTCTAAATAAAGATCTGCCAAGCAGCAGAGACCTCCAAAGCAGACACCCAAGCAGCCGCTACCCCAAAACAAAACACGTGCAACACATATCTCACAAAGCCAGTGTGCCAAACAGTCACAGCCCTTAAGACTAAACAACACACCTGATACACTTGTAATAGGTGACTCTATCGTCAGGCACACTGACGTCCCGCTCACCAGGCTGAACAAGGAGAGGGTCACGGTGAGCAGCCTGTCGGGTGCTAGGATCCGCCACAGAACACAAGCACTCAGGTCACTCCAAGGCAAGTACAAATATGACTCAGTCATTGTCCATGCTGGTGTGAATGACCTGAGACGCACCTCCCTGGACTACATGAAAAGAGACATAAAGGAGCTCTCTGAGCATGTAGCCCAGGCCGGTATGACCCTGACCTTGAGTAGCATCTTACCCTCACCAAGAATGATGCCACAATATGAAGACAAGATGATCAATTTCAACAATTGGCTTAAGTACTGGTGTCATTCAAAGGGGATCCAATGCCTGTCAGCTTGGGATGATATGCTCAACAAGCCACGATGCTTCGCTAGGGACGGCTTGCACCTGTCACCTTGGGCTTTCGGATATTGGCAAAGGCTCTTGCTACCCCCATAGTGCCTTTTTTAGGCAAGGCTCAAAAGACAAACCCACCTCCATAGGTATCACAAGGGATAAGAAACTAAGAGTAATGCTACTCAACGGCAGAAGTCTAAACCTCAAAATGCACGCACTCGAAACTCTCCTTAGCATGGAGAACATCGATATCTGTGCAGTAACAGAAACCTGGTTCAGGGCTCCCGAGAGCACCCCAGCACTACCAGGTTATACCTCATACCATGCTTTTCAGCCCCAAAACTTGGACCAAACCACAAAAGGAGGGGGAGTATCGATATTCATCAAAGATACCCACACCTCCAGGTTGGTGGCAAAGCACGAAGCATCAGAGACTATCCATGAGCAACTAACAGTGGGTAAAACTGCCTTCCAGTTTATAGCCTGCTACAGACCACCCTCCCAAACCCAGGAACCCCACTCGGCCTTCCTGAGAACATTGGAAAATATGAAGGTCTCTCCAAACACCATTATATTGGGCGAATTCAACTACCCAAACATAGACTGGGAGCATTACTCTAGCTCCAACACCCTAGCCCAAAGGTTCCTAGAATTTATAAACTCAAATGCTATGGAACAACTTGTTACCACTCCCACAAGAGGGGAAAACATACTGGACCTGATCATCACCAACATGGGGACTCTATGCTCCAGACCAGAAGTGTATCCCTCACTGGTAAGATCAGACCATAAACTAATCTCACTGGATATTCACATCCCGACCCCACCCCTGCCCAGAAAACCACAGTGAAAAACTTCTCTAAAGCAAATTTTACACTCCTCAAAACTGAGGTGGAATCCTTCAAAGCCCCGGCCTGTGGAAAATACAGCCCAGACCGCAGAATCCTTTATAAACGCATTCTATGAACACCTTCAGGAATGCATGGATCATGCGATCCCAAATAAAACCAAGACCCAATCCTCCAAAGGCAGACGTCCTGTCTGGTGGACCCCAGCCATAAACAAACTATACAATAGAAGGAGGAAGCTACTAAATGATAAAGCAAAATCCCAAAAAGGGAAGGCATCACTGATCAGTATTAGCAAAAACTACGGGCACACATAAAATTGTCTAAGGCCAGCTTCGAGAGAAAAATTGCACAGGACACTAAGGATAATCACAAGGCTTTCTTTAGTTATGTTAGGAACCTGGGTGGTAATTCCCAGATATGCTCAAAATTAGTCCAAAATGACAAAAATACACCGAACCCACAGACATTGCCAACATCCTAGCTGACAGGTTCAGCGCAAACTTCTCCCCTCCCACCAAAAGGGCAAATATCTATCCCAGCAGAGTGCTGCCCCTGACATCTCAGATGCTCAGGTAAGAGCCGCCTCTCCAAAGCAAAACACAGCATCAATGGGACCAGATGGTGTCCCGGGCTGCGTCCTACATGAACTCAAAGAAGAGCTAAACCCAAACATAAAACTACTGTTCAATCTCAGCCTTACTACAGGATATGTGCCCAAAGAGTGGCATACAGCAACAGTGGTCCCTCTCCATAAAGGTGGTGCCTCAACGGATCCTGGAAACTATCGCCCCATAAGCCTGACTAGCTTGGTCTGCAAAGCTATGGAAAGGATCATCATGGACCTCATAAATAAAGATATTGGGGACCTACAAACACTGGATCCTACCCAGTTCGGCTTTGTTAAGGGCAGATCCTGCCTCTTAAACCTGGTTGATTTCTTTGAAACAGTCACCAAGGCCATTGACGAGGGAAGGTGGTCCACACAGCCTACCTGGACCTCGCAAAGCCTTCGATACAATACCCCACTCGGGCATTATAGATAAGCTCACCAGCTTAAATATAAACCCCTATGTCACTAGATGGATTGCAAACTGGCTCAAGGACAGAACCCACATGGTTAGAATTGCTGGAGCCATGTCAGACTCCAAACCAGTTACAAGTGGTGTCCCACAAGGCTCAGTCCTGGGACCTCTCTTGTTCGGTATATATTTCTCAGAGGTACAGGCCAACACGGAAGGACTGTGGCTGACCAAGTTCGCAGATGACTGCAAACTGGGTGCCATAATCGACTCTCCAGCCGACACAAGCATCCTCCAAAAGGGCCTCATAGAAACAGACAACTGGTGCCAGAGCCATGGCCTCAAGCTAAATGCCAAAAGTGTATAGTCATCCCCTTTGGCAAAACAAAGTGCCCACAAATTACCACATAGGTGGAAATCCATTAAGTACAGAAGGCGTAATTAGGGACCTGGGGACCCAAGTTGATAGCAATCTCTCATTTGACAACCACGTGGCCAAAGTGGTTAGAAAAACATTTTATATAGCCCACCTAATCATGCAGGGATTCACATCTAGTTCAGGGAGGTCATCGTGCCTCTTTACTCATCCCTCATCAGGCCCATAATTGAGTACAATGCCCCTTTTGGGATGTACCTTACCAGACACCTGCAGCAACTGGAAAGACCCCAAAAGTACCTCACCAAGAGGATCAAAGGGCTCAAACAGATGCCATATGCTGCCCGGTTAAAGAAACTCCAGCTCTACTCAGTGGCATACCGCCTGTTCAGAGGAGATCTGTGCCTGACGTATAAAGCCATGTCCAACCCGGAATTAATGGACATGCTGCACCTCAGAAAATCCAAATCCCATCGAGCTATGCGCTCGAGAGACTTAAACCTCAGCACTGAAATAAATAGGACATGCTGGAGGGACAGATTCATAACCCAGAGGCTCCCTTCACTCTGGAATAAAATCCCAGTCCAGGTTAGGCAGAGTCCCTCATTGACTCTCTTCAAGAGGAATCTTGATGAGTGGATGGGAGATCGTAGGTTTACCCCGGGTATCACTTCTGTGTCACTGTTAGATAGAGGCACAGTATACTAACCTCGAAAAAGGGCATAGCAAAATAAATTTAAAATGGGTGGCGAAAGCCAAACACATTCTGGCTAGGCTTATAAATGCCCTAGGGCAGATAGCCTAGTATGAACCTATGAACAAAAAGCACATAGGAGATGTGATGAAAAAGTCTTTGCTCGATTATCATAAATGCCTGCATTGTACAAAATTTCTAATGTCTTACTTGAATAATCCATGAAGTCCATAATGATGACTCCACCACCCTGATGCTCCAATTAGATAACAACTTTGTTAACACAATCCTTTCATATAAAAATAAATTATCAAAAAAAACATGCTAACTGGCACAAACCAGTCTAAATTTATCTTCATGAAAGGCCTCAAAATACCAAAAAGTGAATGCACCAGAGGAATAAAAACACTTTTCCTTTTATAATTTAACCAAGTGTCCAAATCTGGTGTAATGTCCCTCTGCCTCTCATTCTCTCTGGAAGACACAGAATTGGATAAGCAAGGACAGGAAGTCACACTGTGTCTGGACTTGGAAATAGGCTGACAATTCACCAGACCATCAGTAGATTCAACAGAGTCAATATAGTAACACACTTGCAGACTATGAACAGCAGGATTTGACAATGAAGAGGCAAAGGCAGGGGTTGGAAAAGATGATGATGACTGAGTTGTTTGATCCAGCCACTCTTGAAGGTAAAGACTTCAACATTTTTAATCATACTAACATGGAAATTACACATTGGCACAGCAGATTATTGAATAAAAGTTTTTCATTTCTGCCACAATTTAGACCTGATGTCACCAAAACACTTCTACAGCTTAAATTCTATACTTGTAAATCAAACTTACATTTATCTTTTGGCAGCAAAGGCAGTATTCTGCCTTCTCTAATATATAAAAGGAATACTGTTTTATTCCTCTGATGCATCCACCTGTTGGTATTTGTGTAGATCAGATTAGATTGGTTTGTGCCAATCCCCATGAGTTTTCTGATAATTCACTACATGAAAGGTTTGTGTTGAGAGTTGTTATGTAATTAGAGCAGCAGGCTTAAGAAACCCAATAAAGGTGGTGGAGTCATCATTATGGACATTAGGGATTATACAAGTGAGATGTTTAGACATTTTGAACAATAAAGACATTTATGACAGTTGATTAAAGGGTTCCCACCATGCTTTTTGCTTGTTTTTCACATTCAACATTTGTGGTTAGTGTTTATATATATCTATATCTATGATGTATATATATATATATATATATATATATATATATATATATATATATATATATACATATATTTATTTATTTATTTAAATTTGTTGAACGGGAGTGTCCGACTGGACGTAGGTCCATTTTCAGCGGAGGCCCGGGGAGAAAAGCTCCACAGTTAAAATAAACAGACAGTAGTTACATTGGATTACATAGCGATTAACAATTTAACACAGCAATTACTTACAACATATTTACAGATGAAGAACATAGTACATCAGTAGACAACTAGAATCTTTATCTGTGAAGTACATAGCAGACATTAACAAATGTTACAATGAGAAATTCCTGCTGTATAATAAGTACTAGGCTTATGAGCATCTGAGCTTGCTATAATCAAGGTAGTTAGCGGAGTGGCAAGAAAGGTAGTGGTTGAATGGGGTTGGTGATATTAGAGTGGATGTTGCAAGGGCATAGCCAGCATGTTTTTAGGTGTATATGGGTCTACTTCTAAATTTCAAAGTTTCAAAACTTAGAATTAGTTATGGTCGAGAGCATACAACTGAAGTTTTGAAACACTGAAATGTAAATAAAAAAAAATAAAAACAAAAAAATATTTTTCTAATATTTTTGCAGGGGGCTAGCCTCCCATGCACCCTCACACCCACTGCTAATTAAATACACGAACTCTGAGATCACACTACAGCAGGAAAAATGGTAAATGTATCATTCCGTGCTATACGGCAATCTGCATTTAAACAGTTTGAAGATTCAAAACTTCAATCTTACAGTTTTACCATAAGAAATGCAAAGTTTTGAAACTTCTAAATTTAGAAGTAGACCCATATATATATATATATATATATATATATATATATATATATATATATATATATATATATGTGTGTGTGTGTGTGTGTGTGTGTGTGTGTGTGTGTGTGGATTCACTTTAGAAGCTTGAAATACTGAAATCTCAAAATTCAGTATTTCAAGCCCATAAAGTGGAATCCTGACAAGAGTGAAAGCTCAGAAGCATGAAATTCAAAACCTCGAATACTGGAGGTTTTGAATTAAACACTTCTGAGGTTCCGCTGTGGTTATGGATTCAGGTAAGTGTGTGTGTGTTAAGGGTTTTGGGTGGGGGGTGCAGGGGGGCTTGCCCCACCGCTTTTAAGTAGTAGAGAGCTTGTGTTTGTGTGTGGGGAGGATGGTGTGTGTGTGTGCATTAGAACCGCGAAATTCAAAATCTCCATTGTGCGAGATTTTGGATTTCGCTGTTTTGCGTTTTCATAGTTTTAGAAATTCGACTTTATAGCTTCGAAATACTGAATTTCGATATTTCAGTATTTCAAGGATATAAAGTGAATCCACATATATATAATGTGTGTGTGTGTGTGTGTGTGTGTGTGTGTGTGTGTGTGTGTGTGGCGTGTGTGTGTGTGTGTGTGTGTGTATCTGTGTTGTAGTTCACATTGTTGACAATTCAGTTTGTTGATAATTCACCATCACATTATCATCAGTCCTTTGGCAGTCCATCATTTTGTTGACACAAATATGTGAGTTGGCATTAATGATAGGAGTGTGGGTGTCAATGTTTGCAGGCTATGGTTAGAGTACTAGAAAGTAATGGAATAGATTTTAGATGTGCTTTTGCTATTGTTTGTCAGCTAATGTTAGAGTAAGAGTTGGGCGAAAGGATAGATTTTACATATGTTTGTGTGATTACTAAGGGAAATAAATTAGTTTTGTGCATGTGTGTTGTAGTATCTGAGCCTGTCTTTTGTAGTGGTAGTGTTAAAGAACCTATTTTTTTCTAATGTAAGATGCAGGATTAAGGCTAGGAGAAGGGGCAGACATAACCCTAACCCTGTACCTAACATTTGAAAAAACATTTTTAAACACTACTACTATTTAGACAAACTGCATCTGATGGTATTGTTAGGGTTTGAGTTTTTTTTTTACTTTATTGTATTGTTGTTTTAAACTGACTGTAAAAGGAGACTGGTCATCTTTTTTGGAGGATTAGTTTACTATGAAGTTCATTTGTTTTTGTCAGTAGTGGAGATCAGGATTTTATCATGTCAGCATTTTGTACTGGTATTATATATATATATATATATATATATATATATATATATATATATATATATATATATATATATATATATACATACATATATTGCCAATGAACTTTCATTGACAGAAAATAAGTCTAAAACTTTTAGCGTCTAATACAAAAATCTAACAAAAAGCACTGAGCTGAACACATATATAAGCAAACAATTTGCATTTGTGGCCACTTTAAAAAAAGCGAAACATTGTTTTTATATGTGGGGCTTTACCTCCAACCCCAGTTCTACCACCGAGCATCAGCCGCCCCCCCAGAAATGAAATATATACATATATATACTTTTTAAATGCATATAGACATTTATAGATATACATATAGATGTATATCTATTGATATATAGATAAATCATATGTTTCAGGCTGTTTTCCTTACATTACTGGAGCAATCAACCTCATACTGACATAGAACACTCATTTAATCCAGTCATTTTGCAAGGCTTTGCTTAAAGCTATTTTTATGCCACATCAAAAGATAGAAGATGGTGGCTGCCATGTAACCTCTGTTACAACTGGTGAATTTGTGTGCATGACTGATACCTCTACAAACCTCTGGATGGAAACCACCATGTCTGCTGTCACAAATTCAACAGGGATGTTTTACCTAGTGAAGTCAAGCATTCTAGAATATGATATGGTGGTCACCAGTGTGTGCACCACACTGGCACAGTGATTCAATGAGTTTAAAAAACAATCAGCTCTCCTTGGGCCTCTGTCATACCATTAAAATATTTTGCACTGTAGATTACCCATTGACAAGCAGTAACATCATTGTGTTCATCCCTGAAAACTCTCCTGTCTTCAAGATGGAAGCAGTCTTGTTTTTCATCCAAAATTCAAGATGGTGGCTAAGTGCACATGCCATTTTAAGTTTTTATTTATTTGTATTTTTTATACCTAAGATATTTATATAGTGACCAGCATTTGTTGACCACAGTGTGATGCAAAGTTACCTTTACAGTATTTTCCATTGAACTTTGTCCAATGGTATGAGCTGCAAGTCAAAACTTTGGGTGGTGATTGTAGAATCAATAATTTTGAGTATACCTATGCCCTGGCTAACCATATTCAAAATTTGGCATAATACATGATGGATCTGTTGAACTTAGTTAATTCAGCATTTAAATTTCATAGGTTCATAGGTAGGTGCTAGGCTATTGGGCCTAGGGCCTATATAAGCCTAGCCAAAAAGGTACCCTGGCTTTTGCCACTGAAGAAAATTATTTTCTTGTGCCCCTGTCAAGCAGAGCCACAGAGATGATCCCCGGGGTGAATTTCCTATTTCCCATCCAATCATCACTTCTTGAAGAGTGTTCATGAGGGGCTTTGTTTGATATAGATAGGTAGTTTATTCCAGAGTATTGGAAGTCTCTGGGACAGGAATCTATCCCTCCAGCATGTTCTTTTTATTGTGGTGACAAGGTTTAGGTCCCTATAGCATGTAGCTCAGAGGGATTGGGATTTCTTTAGGTGGAGCATGTCCAACAGCTCTGGGTTTGACATAGCTTTATATGTTAGGCAGACAGAGTAAAGCTGGAGTTTTTTGAGACAGTCTGCATAGGGCATCTGTTTGAACCCAGTGTCAAAGCCATGGTCTCATGCTCAATGTCAAAAAGTGCATTGTCATCCCCTTTGGTAAATCCCTCCGAGCTACATGCTACCGTGTAATATATATATTTTTTTATATAACAGTAGCAAATGAGATAACTGATTTAAACAAATTAACCAATTAACCAATAAAAAGCTAAAAACTGAGCCCTGTTCTAGCAGTCTTCGATCAGACAAGTTCTAACTGTGCATTCCTACCACTAGGGTGCAGGGGAACCTTCTCCAAAAATGATGGTCTGGATTAGTGCTCAAGTTATACAAACAAAGCTAGATTCAACAGGTCTGAATTTAGTCTATGCTACAACAAACAAGCCGTACCAATTTCAGAAAGAAACAGTTCAAATAACCAGGCACAATAAGCCTTTAACCAGAAACGTCCAGCTCAGAAGGGCAAAATCTACCCTCTCCTCCAACAAGAGTGCAGACCATACCTTCTTAATGTAAAATAACTGTTCCGAAGCCCAAGTGCTTAAACCAGAACTAATACACTTTTAGAATAGCAGACACTTAGCCTTCAATCAGCAACTCCCAACTTAGAAGGATGTAAACTACCTGTCCTGCCACAACAGTGCAGACCACAAACTTTCTTAATGTAAAACAACTGGTCTGAAGCCCAAGTGGTTCAACCAAAGGCTTAGAATAACAGTTACAATTTAATCAGGCTACTAACAGGCAGTAATAAATGCAGCATAATAAATGCAATTAAGTACTTTTAAGAACAAGCAGCAAAGGCAAAATAAAGTAATAAAGTAAGAAGAAACACAAATACAGTAAAACAGATGAATAAAGTGCATTTTTATATATAACAATAGAAAACTAGCAAACTGATTCAAACAAATTACCCAATTAACCAGTAAAAAGCTCAAAACTGAGCCCTGTTCCAGCAGTCTTCAATTAGACAAGTTCTAACTGCACACTCCTGCCACTAGGGTGCAGGGGAAGCTTCTCTAAAAAAGATGGCCTGGATTAGTGCTCAAATTATACAAACAAAGCTAGATTCAGCATGCCTGAATCTAGTCTATGCTACAGCAAACAAGGTGCACCAATTACATAAAGAAACTGTTCAAATAAGCAGGCACAATAAGCCTTCAGCCAGAAATTTCCCAGCTCAGAAGGGCAGAATCTAGCATCTCCTTCTCCCACAAGAGTGCAGACCACAAATCTTCTTAATGGAAAATAACTGATCTGAATCCCAAGTACTTAAACCAAAAGGCTTAGAATAACAGTTACAATTAAATCAGGCTACTACCAAGCAGTAATAAATGCAGCAGAATAAATACAATTGAGTACTTTTAAGAAGAAGCAAAAGCAAAATAAAGTGCATTTTTAGTAAAGTGCAAGGAGAGAGGAAGGAGAAGCAGAAGAGAAATTCAAGATTAAGAACCTAAGTGGGTTAGCCTTCTCAAATGTTCTCTCTGTATTAAGTAGATTGAACACCAGACTGGGAGGGGTGTCCCAGATCAAAGTTACAGTAGGGGCAGGCAACTGCAAAGCCACCAACTATAACAACACCACAAGAATAGGGTGGGAGAGAGGGAAAAACAGTTTCAGGACAGATGAGAAACAGAAAACAATGCCAGAAAATATATAAAATAATTCAGTCAGGCAAAAAAAATAATTCAGTCAGGCAAAATTAAGACAATGCAGAACTCTGAAAGGTTAAAATGCCAAGAAATATACTTATTAATCAGCAATATATTTCCAGATTGTTTGAGAATCACATTTCAGCCAGAACAGCAGGAGTTTCCAACAGTGTATGCAAGAATTTACAAACAGAAAGCCTTGAAACAATCAGATAACACAGAAGCTGTTAGACCAGTTTTATAAACTCCGCCACAGGAATGGGGGGGGGGGGTGCGGTTTCCGGACAGATGAGAAACAGAAAACAATGCCAGAAAATATATAAAATAAGTCAGTCAGGCAAAAAAATAATTCAGCCAGGCAAAATTAAGACAATTCAGAACTCTGAAAGGTTAAAATGCCAAGAAATATACTTATCAATCAGTGATACATTTCCAGATTGTATGAGAATCACACTTCATCCAGTACACCAGGAGTTTCCAACAGCATTTCAAGAAGGTGTTATTGTTGTTATCGCACATTGTGTGACCAGTCAAGTCATGAAAGTCCTGCTTTATCTTTTTATAACAGTTATTTGGCCAGTTATCGAGTATTGTTGCCCATTCTATATATTTAACATTTCTCAATTGTTGAAGCTTGAATTTATTTAGAAATCATATAGCAGGCAGGTAATGGGAATTTGTCAGTTGGAGTATTGCAGTAGAATTGATTTTCTGCCTTTGTACTCAGTAGGGGCACACATTATTAAGATGGGATCTAATTATTGTTTTTAAATGTTCTTTGAATGACGCTATGGTCACTGTCATGGAAATTTCATTTCCTGATCATGGTGTTCCTACTAGGAATGATAATTTGTTTGCTAAACTGTCTACAACAAGAACAAACATCAAGAGTACCTTTTTCATCATAATATGATATCCCATTTTCCCAATAAATGGGTGTAAAACACAAAATCCCAGATTGCAGTTAATCATCACCATGACTTTACTAACAAGCTTCCTCTCTAGTGCTTTTTCTGCAATCCTAAGCTATTTGATAAAGAACCAAAGCAAATGAGATAATACTGTATGATTAGTATAGTACTAAAAGCTATCCTTATGAAATGTTTATAGTCAGTATCTTGATTACTTTTACTTATACAAAAGAAAAACTTCCAGCAAATTAACACAAAGACTTAACAGAAAACACTCATAAGTTACCTTCACCAGCTACATAAAGCAGGTATTTCCATCGAAAGGACAAGTAGCAAAAACAGAAAAAGTCATCTTTCTTTCATAATTGACCACCAACTTCCTTCAAGTAAATATAAAGTGATTTAGCAGAAACAGCCACATAAAGCATCCATTTCATTTTTAACTAAACAACTAAAAACTAGTAAGGTTACCACCTTTTCAAATGCTGGTGGGACACTTTTATGGAAACATGAGATTTTGCAGGACAAACCATGCACAATACCAGTGCAACGGATTGCACTTTGATTTTTGTCAGAATAAAAGTTCACTCTTGTAGAACTTGAGTTGATTTTATTTTCAATATAATATTACTTTATGTTCAGATATGAAATAACTGTTCTATGCAAGTATTAGAGGAAACTTAGGAAACATATTTGTTATCCTAAAATATCAGGATGTTTATAATATTTCAAGTTTTTTTTTTTGTCTCAGGAGACATATGCACCACTAAGGCTTGTCTTACATAAAGTGGGATAGGGGTAACCCTACAAACCAGCTCCAGCAGCAATGCTAGTAACAAAGGGAAAGTAGAATTAATTTGTCTAATATGCATACATAGTGTGTCAGAGTGTGTCATAGTGTGTGTGTGTGTGGTGTTTACGCTGCACCCACTTACCCAGCTTATTTCCTTAGACATCAAAATAACCAATTTAAAATTCCCAGGTTAATCCACTCAATGTATTTCATTCAGTTTTGATTCAAATTGATAGAAAAGGGTCTATTTCTTAATGAAGGAGAAAGTAAGACTTGCCTGCCTCTTGGACTTGATTATGTTACTCATTTTCCTGACCTTTTCTTCCTGCCTGGACCTTTCCCTTTCACGTATTTGGCTGATGTGGTGGCAATGGAGGAATTACTTGAGAACATTTTTTTCTCCTGCAGGATAAGGTTTGCAAATCAATTGCTATACGCTCTTTGCAGGGTAATGCTTGTTGTATTCTGTTTTGACTGACATGTTTCAGAGTTCTGATAATGATAGTGATTCTGGGAATCCCTGTTGTCAGTTAGTCGACACTATGGTATTCTCTGCTGAACAAAACTCCATGGCAATAAGGTGTACTACTCCTTCTTCACCCATTTGCACACTTTTCTTGATGCACATGGTGACTCTGCTTTTGACTTCTAGCAGGGAGAATGTAGGGATGTCAGCTCCTGGTCCAGTGACATTAGAACATGTGACTCATCCTTGAATGGATCTATACATCTGTGTTTCTTTGCTGTGACAGCTGATTTCCATAGCCCTATTCTCAATTTAATTTCTATACAAATTGTTGGTTTCTAATATCATGATAGGAATGGTCCCCATTTCTAAATCAAAGTATAATTACATTTTGTGAAATCAGTATTGCTTCATTCTTTGATGTTAGCCAAAAGTGCTCTTCACAGTATCTGTGATGTGCCCAGAACTGACTCCTTCTGCAATTTGTACAGAGTTACATGTATCAGTGCCATATCTAAAGGTGACTATTCTCCACTCTTCTTAAGCTGTTGCTGCTGCTACTTTATTGACATTCCAACAAACAGGTGATACAAACAGATTTGTTATTGCAGAAAAGCATCTGTGTATTCAGATATGGCAAGACTTTTGTAAACATAGAATGTTACTTTCTCTAAGACTCTTAAACAGGAATCCAAAATGACAAAAGTTCGACTAAGAACAAACAGAAGTAGACCTCAGTGGCTCAACATCTGACTTTATTAAACACTTAAGCGCTTTTGTCCCGGTGTAGTGGACTTCATCAGAATAACAATCTAGTTAGCTTGTTTTGTGAACTAGATTGTAATTCTGATGAAGACCACTGAGGTCTACTTCTGTTTGTTCTCTATGACTGCTATTCAGCCTTTTGGATTCTCCACATTTCTTTTATATTCCCAGTCCCTAATCCATTTGAGAATTTAGTCTTTTGCTGATCTCAACATTTGGACCAGTGGTTGGCAGCCAGGATGTCCATCAAGTTTACATCCAAACATGGTAAAACTCCCTGTTGTAACTCTCTAGACCAACATTTGAATTTGCACACCAGATGGTGACTCTTCATCCAGTTCAGAACAAATCTTTTCACAATATCATAGGAGTTACAAAGAAGCTGGCTGTGAGGCTATTTATGCTTTGTTAGTACCCACCCTTAGGCCTTACATCTCTTTTCAAGAAGGGCCAGGCTAGTCATACCAAGGGTAAATTTATGAACACTCCTGCAGTTGTCCAGCTCCATTTTAAAGGCCGACAGTGTGCCATACTGTTTAACTTGGAGATGACAAGAAGCAATAGGGGCTACATGATGAGTCTATCCCTCTTTCTTGTCTTTTTTATTTATTTGAATGGATTTAGATCTCTAGCCCTTCTGCTAGCCGGACAATATGATTTATTGATGTATAAGAATTGTTGTACTACTGGATCCCTTATACCTTTATATGCAAGACTTGGGTCTGCCCTAAGGAGACTATTTTAAACTAAGTATTGGGATAAAGCATCTGTTTTTAATTTGTAGTCCAGATCTTTTAGGTCTCTGATCATTTTAGTTACAAACCTTTGGGGTTCTCACAGTTGCTTAATTCGTTTATTAGGGTACATCCAAAAGGGGACATAGTGCTTAGTGATGGGTCTAATGAATACAGAGTACAAGGAGGTGATGACTTTATTAGATCAGGAAGAAATACCTTTTGGTTTGAGCTGTGCAAGGTTAAAGGACTTCATAATCCCTGTTGTAACATAATGGTAAAACATAAGGGAGCTGCCCAGTAAGTGCCAAATCTCTCCCAGCTTTTTCTTTCACACTGTGACCATAGGTTCATAGGTACCTACATAAAAAAACAGTGATAGTATTTATGATAGAAAAAAATAGATAGATAGATAGATAGATAGATAGATAGACAGACAGATAGATAGATAGATAGATAGATATCGAGTGTATCTGGTGGGAGGGTGGAAGGTCTATGTCTGACTGAAAAAAATGTTTAAACCAATTGGTGTAGCTCAGTAATATTGTTTCTTTATACAATCCTCATGGTATTTTATGTTATGCTTTTAAGTGCTTCTATGTGCTGATCATTCCCATTTACTTTCTGCTTGTAGTAAAATGTTGTATGCAGTGTTGGGAGCAAAGTCTTCTCAGTTTGTACAATGTATTGTACTCTTTTTGTTTGGACATTTTGGTGTTGAGAGTTCTGTTACAGACAGTAATGGTAGCGAGGTAGCTTGTATTCATCTTATGCAAGAGGTAACCCAATCAGCCCACAGTTCATTAGTCTAACATAAAATTCCAGACAATTGGCCTAGTCCTCAAGCAATTCTGCTGTTACACTTATTGCTTTGGCTCACTATGCCATTGTGCAAATTGCTGCCCATCCTTCAAATATTAGGGACACTAATTTACCTGATGCTTCAAGTAAAGTTAATATAATGCAGTCTGCTCTCCCTGAAACAAAACTTATGTAGCCACAATTTGCAGACTTCAACTTGTGGCACTATTTAATGTGCCACAGGTTGGAGTTTGCAATTCTTATGAGACTGTAGTTTGAGGGAAGGATAATGCAGATAACAGTGTCACAGAAGTGCAGCCTCATAATTATTTGGGTTCACCACAGGATTTCCAGTCAGAAACATGCAAAAACACTGTCTTAAAGCCAAGGGCATGCACACCTTGTAGCTCAGCAAGGCTGCTGCTGCAGCTCAGACTCTAATATGTGTTTGGGAATCAGCTATGAAAAAAGAGCACTGCTTATGCTAAACATGAATATGAAGTAGGGCAAACAGCTATATATACTGAGTAGGAGGGGTGGTTAGGATAAGGGAGTGGTAGAATTTAGGATTAAGAAGGAGTACAGAGATATTAGGGATAGTGAGGGGGAAGGGTGTTTTAGGTTTAGGGGTGATTGTGGAATTTAGGTTTGGAGAGGTTGGAGTTTTAGGATTATGGAGAAGGAAAGGAGTTTTAGGGATAAGAATGATCAGGGAATTTCGTTTAAGGAAGGTGGGTGGAGTTTAATGTTTAGGGAGCAATCTGGAACTTTAGGGTGAGGGTATATGTCTAGGGTAAGGGACTGAGTAGTCAGGCTGGGAACTGCGTGGGAGTTTTAGGTTTAGGGTTTAGGCTGTAGTAGGGCTATGTATTTTACAAGATTGGGTCTTGGGAGGAAACAGGAGATCAGGCTAATGGGAATTAGTGCTCTTTTTTGATGAAGTGGTAATGAGCACATATACTGTGAACTATTAGCATGCAAACACCTTTTATAAACCCAGTTCTTATCATGAGAGTTAAAGTCAGTGGTATATTAAGTATGTCATGGGTCCTGGGCAGTTTTAAAATAATAGACCACCCCACACATATATTATGGGACCACACATATTTTATATAGGTTCATAGGTGTTTACTAAGCTAAAGACCACTGGGACCTTTTTTAAGTCAAGCCTTGCATCCCAAATCACTGACAAGTTCTGATACCCATGACAAGTGTAAGCAGGGCTTGGAAGATGAAACATTTGTAAGCAGGGATCTGGGGATAAACCATTATCAGGCTGTCTGTGTCTTTTAGATTCACCTTCTTGATTATACACTTACCTACCATATTGTTTTTAAACTACATTTATTGTTTAGTAAAGAAATGTGTGTTATAATTTAAATTTGTGCAAATGTTTGGTTTTATTAATTTATTTATACATTTTAACCTGGAAAGTGAACTGTTCCATCATCATTTTCAGCCATGACCCAGGCCACAATGGCAAATGCAATAGCTTGCTAAAATGCACAAAATAAAATATAAGCATTTTTCAGCAAGAAGTCTGAAAGAATCATTATATTGGATTATGCTGAAAACTGAAATGAGACTGGAATAAAATGTCTTTCTCTGTTAATTACCCAAACATGTGCTGAACAGCTGCTAGTCTCTCTTTTATGGGCCAAATCTTTTTATACCTTTTACAATGAAGTCTGCAAACTGTAGTTTGGTTAAGAAAGCTTTATTAGATGTTAACAATATCCAAATACTGTCTCCAATAACAGTTCTGATAACAGTCTGTGGAAATTCTGGAATACTGGATAACAGTAATAGTGATAATAAATATATCCAAAGTTTCTGCATGTATATTCTGATTTTCCTGAATAATATAATGCTGGATATCTGACCTGACTTCAGTACTCAGCTTGAGTGTCTGTACAGCAAAGATCTCTTTAGCTTTGGTTTTCAAGCCTTTATCTAGTATCCCATTGTAAGTACACATATCTCTTCCTTGAAAAAGGAACATTCCATAGCTTTTCCTTGAAAATATCCAGCAAGATTATCTTTTCTCTTCTCCTGAACTGTCTTTCCCTGAAACTGCATCCATAAATGAAAACACAAGTCTGACTCTATATTTTCAGACCTGTTATTCTACCTTGTGCCTAACAACTGCTTTAAAGTGAAAAACCCAGTTTAACAAATTGAAACAATATCTACTAAGCATTATTGTTGGAATAATAGTTTCTGAATTAACACACTTTTCTAATGGATTTCAAGCATAAACTTCAAGTGCGGGTCATTAATTAGTAAATGCAATCCTCCCCAGAAAAACACAAATTTTATGACAGACTAAAACTGAAGCAAAATAAGGGACATTCTTCAAAGCCATGGGCATCTGTGAGATTGTTTTGTTTCAAATAAATAGCAACCATAAGTCTTCCACTTTATTTGAGACAAATACACACAGCAAAACCAGACTATCTGTTTAACTTGATCATGACAAGCACGGTTAGTTTGGTTTATCCACCTTGGATGTCTGATTGTGGCAAAATACACACACACATGCACACACGCACACACACACACACACACACACACACACACACACACATATATATATATATATATATATATATATATATATATATATATATAATTATGGGAATAATAGGGCAAGATTGTTTCACAGAAACACATAGCAAGAAGCATTAACTCATTAACATAATGTGGAATGGAATATCACAGCTCTTAACAGCCTACATACATCCTTGCATTCCAGATCATTTTCTGAAAAAAATACACATAAAAAGCATAAGATAAACAAGTGAAAATATTTTGTAAACAATAAAGTATATTAAAACTGTACAAATATCAATGCTATCAGTAAGAAAGTATTCTTTGCAGTGGTAATACTAAGAGCATTTAGTCTTTTCCATAAATACTATATTATATTCTAATGTAAAGAAATCCGAAATTATATTTTTAAACCTTCACAAGCATACTTTCATATCTTGAAACCTATACAACCTAGGCATATATTGTTAGAACATTTTTGTTAACCAGACATAAGTTTTACATGACATCAAATGCATGTTTATTAAGATATTTACATAAATATAAAAACAAATGTTTCATTGTATAATTCGTAATACAAATAACACTGTATACCTCTCAAGATGTGCAACTTACAGTGCAAATATTAAATGCAGTTTTCTTCAAGAGCATCTAAGGTTTCACATAATGTCATGTAACAGTTTGTAAGTCACTTGGTTTTTGAATTATTGAGTATGTATGGAAATATTAATTATTTTCATAATTACTAACAAACAACTAGCAATATTTCAAGTATAGCATGATATAAACCAGCATTTTCAGTGAATTCCCCTGTCTCCCTCATACACCTCAATAAAATGTTGGTCTTTCAGTTATGAAAATGTAAAAATAAACATATAAATATGAATAGTAAGTGGTAAACAAAGATTCCTTTCTCAAATGCAGAATATCATTGTGTTAATAATTATGTGCCCTATTTAATACTACCTATTATTAGCTGGTAAATCACTTAGTTAAAGAAGCCAGACCCAAAAAAGGCTCTGAAGGCTATACGGAGGTCTGGGTATGAACTGGAAGTATACAAAAAAGTGTTTTAGGATTCACTGTGTTAACAGCTCTTGAAATACATTGCTACCTTTGATACCTCAGGAAAAAGTGTTGATGAGGGTCTGTCTGTGCTCAGAATGCAGAACTACAAAATGAGAATGCTTACAAAAGCTTAGAATATATCTGCTTTTTGGCAAGAGCATTAAAATTGCTCTGAGTGGCTTGTAAGAGGCTTTAACAGAAATAGAGCCATTCAGGTTACACTGTTGTTATTGTATCTTGATGGACCAGGAAAACATCATCACTTCCTTAAATCTAGTATGTCTAATATAGCAGAAACTCAAAATATATTCTGGGAAGGATACAAGAAAGAAGTAAAACAAGATCACATTAATAATATATTAGGCCTCATTATCTGTCTTCTGGAAAAAAATATCAAGCTTTTATAAGAAACACACATAATTAGTTTAAAACAGCTCTGAAAACAAAGATAAAATGAATAGTAACACATTTTTTGAGTTCTAAGGAGTTTTCCTTTATGTGTTAAGCATTTATCTTAAATGGAAAAAGTCTGAACAGTTACTAACCAATGCTAGGATCAACTATAGAAGTAAAGAATACATTATTAATACTCTGCTGGCCAAAAGACATACATGGTAGAAGATTAAAATAAGGCATTCATTAGGGAAACAATATTGTTAAATGCAGTTCAGCCATTTAACATGTCTGTGTACCATGTAGTATAATTCATGGATTAAAGAAAAAAAAACAAAAAATGCAAAGTAGAATGCATGACAAGAAATATGTTGTTATATTACAAACAAATACAGACTTTCCCTATACTAGGTCTGGTAATTAGTGTAGAGGGTTAAGGCTCTGGGATGTTGAAAAGCTGCTTCCTGTATTCAAGAGTACAAGGTTTGATTCCTTCTACCTTCATTTGTCTACTGTGTGACTTTGAGTAAGTCACTTAGCCAGGCAGTGCTCCAGCAAATAACAAATAGATAAAATATGAATAAGTCATATCACCCACTGGCAGCAATAAGAAATAGCTTTACAATGATAGTCTTTCTTTGAGCTTTGCAAAACTATTTAATGTTTTGTCCTCAGTCTACCAAAAATGCAACATATAAAGGCTTCCACAAAGTCTCATCACCACATACATACTCACTAAAAGTCATGCACAGAGGCAGAGAGATAAATGGAAAAAACCCATGCACTCACAGCAAAGAACAAACCTGTGTACTCACAAACATACATGTTCATACACACATATATACACAAGCACACCCACACAGAAATCTGGTAAACAATAATTTAAGCATTTATTGGTGTCGTTTTTTATCATGACTTTATTGCCTGAACAGCATTCCTCCTCTGCAGAAGAAACCTGAGATGTTAACAGTATGGACAAAATATTTACTATGTTACAGATCATCATTGGTTTGTATTATGAGAAGCGCCATAAGGTAATTGAAAACAAAAACAGAAAATTACTTTTAAAGAGGTAGTACAGTGCATACACTATCATTATAATTAAGATATTTTAACTAACATTTCATGTCATATATTATATTTATAAACAAAGGAACAACATGTTTTTTTTTTCTCAGAGATGATGACACAACTTTACTTTATAGGATTTCATATAGTTCAGATTCTGGTACTATTTATGACACCATTAAGAGCAAATATGGGACTTTACAGGGCAGTATAGATATGATTCTTTTTGGTGCTCTTCATATGTACAAAAAAAAATAAAGATTTTCAAGAGACTTGGTAACACACTGCTTCCTCTTGGCTCTTTTTGCCTACCCTAGAGCAGAAAAGGATATGCATGGGAGGCACAGATAAAAAGATGTAAAATGTATTAAAAACAAAACATTATATAAAACAGAAAATGGAAAGATTGCAAATGATAAAAAGAAAACTTACAAATGTAGAAAAACTTTGCTTCACATTCTGAAATTTGGTTTGAGGAATGCAGAATATCAGAAATAGCAGCAAAGGTATTCCTATACAATTAACACATATGTAGCAGGGTGAAAATATTACAATAAACCAGAACACAAGAACATAAAAATATACAAAGTGAAAAAACAGAAAAGGCAATTCAAAATATAATGAACCACCACAACCCTTGGACTGTGATCACATAGTTTTCAAAATGTAACATTGTCACATGCAGAATTATGTCCTGTATTTATGTATGTATTTATGTATTTATTACTTTTTAATTACCAGTAAAGTCCTAACCCATTTTAAGAAAATGCCTGGGGAGAGAAGCTCCACACAAAAGCTGCAGTTTCATTTCACATAGTAATCAAGACATTGGGACATACACATGCACGCATGCACACACGCACACACACACACACACACACACACACACACACACACACACACATATATATATATATATATATATATATATATAGATATATAGTAAAGCAGCACATTGTTGCATTATGTTTTGCAGAGGCTCAATGACATTGGAAGCATGCAAATATATAGAAGAACAAGTAGAAATTAGTACAAAAGTTGCATTATTGATTGAAAATTAAAAATTCTCTATGTTTTACCTCTGCTGGAAGAATAGTAGTACATTTTCATCCGAGTACAGTAGTGTTTAATTCTTCCTTGCAGCTTTGCAGGAAAAAGAATGATTATCAAAGAGTGGCATTAGTTTTCATGAATAATAAAGCTCTAAAGGCTGTGAATGGATAAGTCTGAGAAAGCAATATAAATAGATAAGAGAGTGAGAAGGGTATAAGAACAGTAGGGAAAGGTGTGAGAAGGGAAGGACTAGGCGTTGTGTATAACGAGAAATGGTATAAGGGAAATAAGGGGTATAAATGGAAGATATTACTAGAGAAAAGAAAGAAAGAAAGAAAAGGTGGATGTATGGAAATAGGTTAGGGCTGCAGGTGAGATAAATGTAAGTAGTAAAAGGAATTGAGTATGTTGAGAAGATTTCTTCAGTGGTAATGATTGTGTCATTATGATGAATACATGGGTAGATTTTTGCAGGAATAGAAACAGTGTAGTTATCTACTTATGTTATATTTTTGGGCAGCTCTACCTGGGAGCAGTACAAGAGCAGAGCTTATTCTTATTTGGATGATGTTTAATTTACACTTTGAAGGATGCTAAATTGTCTTATCAGTTTAGAATTATGTAACATATCTTTGCATTTACCTGAACAAATGAACCATGTCAAAAACAATAGAGTTTGCCGAACCTGGTATCAACCTCATTGTTCAGCTTAACATAACACCCATGCGATAATCTATATATGTATATATATATATATATATATATATATATATATATATATATATATATATATATATATATATATATATATATATATATATATATATATATATATATAAAAACACCAATGATAGCTTGTTTTGCAATAAGTTCTGCAAAATGAAATTACAAAATCTTGAAATTATGTGACAGCAAAAAAGACATGAAAGATGTATTTCTCACTCTTATTTTGGGCACAAGGAAAACACATGCAAATGATTTGTAAGGCACAAGGTCCTTTGCAGGTAAGTCACTGAGAGCAAAACACCAAAAAAAAAAATATTACCCTCAGACATATATTTCACTCATAAACATTTTTTGCTTGATATTAGAAATAATATGTATTGGCAAACATTGCCTATCATCCATCAAATTATGCTCAGATGAACATTATCATACCAATGAGTCCTTTTCATGTCTGGAGAGAAAATATTGTCTTGTAATCAAAGAACCACAGAGAAGCCCACATAATTCTATCTAAGTGCATTTCTTCATGGGGAGGATTATGATAGGAATGATTCAGGTGACTCCCGAGGTCCTATAGCTCCATGGGGACCCACAGATGTCAAGCTAGTACACTGGTCTAGCTATTTAGTTGGAACAATGTTTGAACTGATACATTCAGCATTGCAAGTTCTATTTAGTTAAGTTATATACAGACTGCAAAATTTATGGACGTCAAAAATATTTTTTTAATAAAAATAATAGATTCTAAACTTCTGGTTAAATTATTTATTTTTAATTGTAAGCACTTTGAGTATAGTAAATATAGTGAAGTTTTGTTGGAAACATGAGATCCGATTATCTATCACTGTCTGCTCCTGAGGGTTATTAAGAACATTTATTCTGAATTTGACTGTGATGAAACTATTTGATGTTAAAGGTGATGGAATTCATTTTTTCAAGGAAATCACTTTCGATATAGATTTAATTCCTTAGCATGGCAATACTGTGAATGCAGAGTTGTTCAGATGTACAGACTGTGTTTTTTATTTTTTCAGATTTTCAGGCGTTAAGCTTAATGGGGCTTTAGGTACAACAGCTACATCCCTGCTGGGTACCACTCATGGGTATTGTATTTGGGCAACCTGCATTATTTCTATGAACTTTCATTTTTACAGATGTTATGCTACTGTGTCGTCTTAATGGGGAATATTGTTAGTCTCCCACCTGTATTAGATGAAGCAGCTGAGCTCCTCAATGACCTTTCTTGACAGTAAGCTTAGTAATACTGTATGAAAATCAGGCGATCAGTCAGGAGAAAACAGTGTTGTGTTCAGTCATTAGGATTCTGCAGCATATTGGCTTATTATGTGTCATATTATTAGTATTATTATCATCATTTTTGAGTGCTATTTCAAGCCTTGAGGGGCATTTGTTAAGTAGGCTATACAATCAAAATGCTCAGTCAGATGTGGAGAGGATGGAAATAGAAAAGAAAGAGGTAAACGAGTAGAAAATATATTAGTAAATGAAAGTGGACCATCTCTGACTTTAAGCAGGTTGAAAGATATTATTTTTATTTCTCTCAGATGAGTTGTACAAAGTAAAGTAACTCCAATTTAGGGGGCTGCCTGTGGATAAAAGTAACTTGCTTTGTTGCTGCTTGCTCAGTTTTCACAGTCTGGCTTTCCATAAGTAGTACATAATTGTGTTCATAGGTTCATAGGTGTGTACTAGGCTAATGGCCCTGGAGCCTTCACAAGCCTAGCCCATAGGATTACCCTGGCATTGTGCCACCTGACCTTAGTTCCCAGTGCGTCTGTCAAGTAGAGCCACTGGAGTGATCCCTGGGGTGAATTTTGTTTTCCATCCACTCATCAAGGTTTCTCTTGAAGAGGGCCAGTGAGGTGCTCTGTTTGACATGTATGAGAAGTCTATTCCATAGCGAAGGCATGTTAGAACACTTGAGGCTGTCTGTGTGTATATCCAAAGCAGAAATTACTTAGCTCAGAATTGTTCCTAATTTTGCACCATGCCCCTAATTTTGTTTCATATTTTTAGTCAGTTCATAATAAAATTTGCAGTCAGCTGTTAAATCATTGAGGGTTTTAGTTACTAAGTACTGACAGACATTGGTGTTTCAGACTTCATATGTTTCAAAAATGTGTATCAATGTAAAATCTGTTGTTCTAGCAACTTTCTAAGTATATAAGAGCAATAGTCATTGAATCATAGGATCATAGGAAGTTACTAGGCTATTGGACCTGAGGCCCTTATAAGCCTAGCCTAGAGCTTAGACCATGTTTAGACAAGTCAGCACCCAAAGGCCCTATCCAGAAGGGATACAGGTGGAATCCCAGGGGTGTATTTTCTGTTTCCCATCCAGTTATCCAGGTTGTGCTTAAAAAGGGATAATGAGGTACTCTGCTTGATGTAGAGAGCAGTCTATTCCACAGACGGGGGAGTCTCTGGGACACAATTCCATCCTGCCAACAAGTCCTGTTTATGTCACTGATAGGTTGAGGTTGTGCATGCGGGTTACTTGAGAGAAGCCTGACTTGCAGATATGCAGCAGTCCAATCAAGGTGGGGTCTGAGATTGTTTTGTATGCCAGACAGAGGTCAACTCTGAGGACTCTGTAGGAGACTGAGGGACAGAGTTTTTAGCCTATCTGTGTTGGGTAGATGTTTGAGGCCCTGGATGCTCCAGGTGAGGAACCTCTGTGGTCTCTCCAGCTGCTGCATGTGCTTTGTGAGATACATGCCAAAAGGGACATTGTACTCAATAATGGGTCTTATAAGGGAAGAAAACAGGGATGTTGTGACCACCTTGTCCCTGGATGAAATACTCTTACTAATGAGGTGGACAATTTAGAAAACTTTCCGTACAACAGAGCCAATATGGTGGTCAAAAATCAGTTTGCTATCAACCCGGGTGCCCAAGCCCCTCACTATACAAGCCTAGCCATAACATTCCCTGGCTATTTCTTCCCATTATTTACTCTGAGGGTGACTGATTGCATGCTTATTATCTTATTATCAGTGTGATAATTTGTCTGGATGTCACTCTCCCCAAAAGGGAAGATGATGCATTTTTTGGCATCCAATATGATGCCATGCTTCTGGCACCAGTCATTTGTTTGGGTGAGACCCTCTTAGAGGATGTCCACATCACTAAGGGAATTGATAACAGCACCCACTTTGCAGTCATCTGCAAATTTGGTCAGCCATAGCTCACTAGATTTGGCCTGCACCTCCGAGAAATAGATCCCAAACAGCAGAGTCCCCAAGACCGATCCCTGGGATACACCACCTGTTATGGGTCTACTACTTGAGGTGTTTTCCCCTATTTTGACTAGATGGGTTCATCAGTGAGCCAATTTGCTACTCATCTGGTAGCATAACTCTTGAGGCCTAATTGAGAGAGTTTATCTGTTATAGGTGAGTGGGGAATAGTATCGAAGGCTTTGCCAGGGTCAAGTTAGGTAGTGTGCACTGTCTTTCCCTCATCTATGGCCTTGGTGACTATCTCAAAGAAGTCAACCATATTTAACAGACATGACCTCCCCTTGACAAAACTAAACTGTGTGGGATCAAGTGTCTGGAGGTTGCCAATGTCCTTGTTAATGAGGTCCATGATAATGCGTTCCATGGCCTTGCAGATCAGGCTAGTTAGGCTGATGGGTCTATAATTTCCTGGATCAGTGGATGCTTCACCTTTGTGCAACGGGATGACAGTAGCTGTCCTCCACTAAGCTGGGACAAAGCCAGTACTCAGGCTTTGGTTGAATAGGTTGCCTAATGGTGCTGCATGTTCCTGCCTGAGTTCATGTAGGATGCAGCCTGGGATGTTATCGGGTCCCATGGAGACTGTATTTTATGCCTTTGAGAGGGCAGTGATGACTTGCTCCCTAGAGATAAAGGGGCCAGGTACTGAGGATGTCCTGTTTTCCTGATTGGGGGGGGGGGGGTCAGAGGAGTGAAGTTTTTACTGAACCTGTCTGCTAGGAGGTTGGCTATATCTACAGCATTTGTGCATGTGATGTCCTTGACCACCAGTTCTGAGCAAATCTGGGTAATTCCCTTGAGATTGCAGACATATGTGAAGAAGACCTTATAATTGTCTTTAGTAGATGTGGCCAGTTTGGACTCGAAGTTTGCTTTGGATGATTTCACTAGTGCTCTTATTTGCTTGTTCAGGCTAAGGAGAGATTGCATCCAATTAGATACCTGCTCCTTCTTGGTCCTGGACAGCATTTTTTTTCCTTTTATTATAGAGTTTATTTATTGTAGATGTCCACCAGGCCCATTTATTCTTCCTTGAGGAAGATGATTTCATCCTGTCAGGTATTCCTGACTCCATGCAGCTATATAAATGCTCATACAGTACTTTGGTATAAGTTTGGACATATGTGCCAGTTCCTATGGAGGAGGAGGGGGTGGTGAAGCTGTCTATACCTTCCTTCAGAAGGTTGTAATCAGCTTTGGCAAAGTTGTTTTGTTTGACCTTAGCTGGGTGGGGGGGGGGGGGGTTGAGGGAAATTGTGACTTTGAAAGTGACTGCTTTGTGGTTGAATCTTACCAGGGCTGACACTGTAGGGATGCTGCAGTGGTTACTCATGTTGGTTAATACCAAGTCCAAGATATTTCACCTCTTGTGGGGATGTCAAACAACTGGTCCAAGACATTTGCATTGAAGAAATCAAGGAATCTCTGGCAATTTTTGTTTTGGCATGAGTATTTCTTTCAGTCTATGGTTTGATAGCTAAAGTTGCCCAGGATCAGGGTAAAAGGTTGAATCTTAACAGATCCAAAGAGGTCCAGATAGGTAGAATGGGCATCTTGAGTCAGAGCTGGAGGCCTATAGCTAGCTATGATTTAAATAGGGGTCTTGTCAATTATTAACTGCACCTGGAGTGTTTCCTGTGCATTATACTGTTTGACCAGCCTAAAGTTGTGTACATCTTTTATATATATTGCAACTCCACCTCCTTTTGTTTTGCTGCCCATGGTTTGGGGTCTGAATGAATAACAGGATGAGTAACCTGGTATGGGTGTGGTGCTCTCTGCAGCTTTGAACCAGGTTTCTGTGACTGCACAAATGTCAACTTCTTCCAGGGTTAAGAATATTTGCAATGAGTGCAGTTTCATGTTCAGACTCCTAGCGTTTAGCAGGATAATCTTTAAATTACGTTTTGATGAAATTTTCATGTTGGTGGTTTTCACCTCATGGCATTGCCTAAAAAAGGAACTATGGGGAGGCAAGAGCCTTTGCCAGGAACCTGAAGCCCAAGGGAGACAGATGCAGGCCATCTCTGGCAAAGCTTCATGGTTTCTCAATCATGTCATTCCAGGCTGTCAACTTATTGTCAAGGTAAAGACGTGTGATATGCAGTGTCTGTTGTTTATCCTACTTTATTTATTAAGATGACTTAAATGTAGTATCAAAGATTTCTGTGACATTAAAAGAAAAGTCAGTAAATATTTTTCTCTTGTAAATTAAGAACACATTTGCTATTTTTTATACCCCTACACACAGGACAAAACTTCCCAAATCTGCACTTTCTACAGAAAGAAAAAAACAGTTGCAACCCTATTAAATGGGTACACTGATACTGTTTTTGCTCCATCCTGAAATAAAGAGTGTGGAAAACTGTTTTACAGTTCTCTGTCTTTAGCAGTTGTTGAACTCCTGACACCAGCAAGACTAAATGGCCATCTAAGACAGTCAGTAGTATCTGTCAAGTTAAACTATAGATTTCTATGTGTCTGTGGTATTTTATGAAGGTGGAGACAAATTATTTTGCAAAGTATGTGAGAAATTAAGCTTAAAAAGTGTAGGGTTGACCCTGACCTATCCTTGATTTTAAGGCAAGAAAATGAACATTTTATAAAGTACAATCAGGTTTCTGGTACCTTATACAATACTGGAACCACACCATAGAGAAAAAAAAGTAGCATAATGGTTGAGTTAAACTGTTGAGGAGGTAGAGATTTCCTTTAAGTCATAATGTTCTGCATTGCATGTACTACATGAAAGTGACTGCTGTGGAATATCACAGGCACTTTATTTAATTTTTAAGACAGATGGCATTTGTCTTTCCATGTGATTAATTAACTCCTGTGCTAAGTGTAGGCTAGGTGTACACTGTTCTGAATGAAGAGGCAATACAAGCCTAACTCTCACCTTCCTCCTAATGTTAATTTCCATACTGATTTTCTTGCAGCCTTTAGTATCAAAGGGGGTTCCAAAAGGTTGTCACAAAGTGCAGACTACATCTACACTTAAAGTAATTTTTTCTTTGTAACTAGACAGCACAGAAATGTGGTAGAGATGCTCTTGAATACAGATTGTGTACACTTAATGTAACCATTAATGAATCCCTGTAATGGGACTTCATTGTTTTGAAGATTATATAGTTATAAACGATGTAGCCACTGCTATACATGTTAGTTTAATAGATCATTGTGGTTGCTGCCCTGAGTAATGAAGGATAATTCTATTTATAAATAGTTTTGTTCTTGGTGTTAAATACTATGTCATGTACTTTGTTCATAGGGCATCATTCTAATTAATTATGCGGATACATTGGATTTCAGATTCATCTTCTACAGTAAGATTGGCGAATGGACTTTATGGGTGTGATGGAAGAGTGGAGATTAATATTAATTCCATTTGGGGAACACTCTGCGATGCATCTTGGGACATGAACACTGCTAATGTAGTTTGCCGACAAATGGGGTGTGGCACTGCTATTGTGACAGACACAGCAACCTACTACGGGGAAGGAAACGGCACTATCTGGTTCAGCAGTGCCTCATGTTTGGGCAGTGAGTCGTCTATATTTAACTGCCAAACCAGCATGAAAGACATGAGTAAATGCAGTCATTCAGATGATGCTGGTGTTATTTGCTCTGGTAAGGTTCTTTCTATTCATTTCTGTAAAATGTGTTGTGGCAACCAGTCAGTTGATAAGGGTATGATTATAAAATTCAATGTAATAGCCAGGTAATAATGCCCATTAGGGTGTATGTTACTGGAGAAATAATGACTACACAGGTGGCGGTTGGCTTCTACACACCTGGAATGACAGTATTTCTCCAATACTACACATCCTGGAAGCAGTTTTTGCATTTATAGACTAGACTATCTGTTAAACTGTTTTGCACTTGTTTTTTTGTTTGTTTATTTTTTATTACTAAATACTTCTTTTATTTCTGACATAAAATTAGTTCCTCTGCCTAATGTTTCAAACTTATCGTAGCATTTGTAATTTTCGTTGAAGGAAGTCCTTTATATCCATAAAATATTTCATGTCTACACACACGCGCGCGCGCACACACACACACACACACACACACACACACACACACACACACACACACACACACACACACACATATGCCCGGCAGTTACAGCCACTTTGTTGAATGAATGCATCTCTTAGATCTCATTGTGAGCAAACGAATGAAATAAAAAAAAAAAAAACTAGAATGCAAATCATTGCAACACATCCTCATGTCTCTTTACTGTACTTGATTTTACATCCTAATGCTGCCCTGTCCGTCCTAGCATGATTGACTATGTGGTAAATCACCGAGATCAAAAACGGTCAGTAATATCAGACATTAGTGTTTCATACTTCTTCTTGCTTAGGGAATGAGTGCCAGTGGACTGCCTGTTGCAGTTGGACGATATTAATATGTGCTGTCTCTGTCTCTCTGTCTCAATCTCTCGCTTTCATGTGATCTCTCTCTCTCTCTCTTGTCTCTGTCAGGCACAGATGTACACAGACACACACATACTTTTATTTAAATATATATATATATATATATATATATATATATATGTGCGTGTGTGTGTGTGTGTGTGTGTGTGTGTGTGTGTGTGTGTGTGTGTGTGTGTACTTATTTATTTTATGCTCTTTAAACAGCAAAGCTACATTTAACAAATGTAAAAAAGGGTGTCTGTTTTTGTTTTTTTTTTTCATCTGAGCTTCATGTTTGATTAATATGCTGTTGTGAAGTGGCAAATTTGCTTTTTCAGAGCATCATCTGTACATTAACATCATGTTAGAGAATGTTTGTTCTCCAGTCCTGATGAAGATGAGCAGTTTATCCATTCTCTAATTGTGGAATATGATAAATATTCCTTTGATAGCAACTTTTATTGTGTGTTATGTTTTCATCATCGGCATGCTTCCCACTAATGGGCAGAGTAATGGCTTGATGATAAAGATCTCTGCCTCACAGCTCCAACATATAAGGTTCAGTCCCAAGCTCCATTCAAAGCCAGTGGTGTTTGCATTCCATGTCTGCATTGGTTTTCCTGTAAGTACTGTAATTTCCTCCCACTTCTAAGAAATATGTTGCTTCACTGGCTTCTGTAAAATATCCATATATAATACATTTACCCCTACCCTTATAGGCATGGCTAAGGCTGAAAAGGACCCATGATGACTAGTTCACTCATCAGTTAAAGATGAATAAAAATCCATGTTCTACAGTTTTGCCTTTGAGTCTCTAAATTACTACATGTAATGCATCCTTTAGAGCAAGTCACACATTCAACTTAGGCTTACAAGGTCAAAGTTAAACAGCTGGCCGGATCCTTCTTTACTGAAAAATGGATTTTATTTTTAAATGAAAGTTCCTACCAGCCATGAAATCCAGTAAACTAGAAGCAACTTCCATTTGTATAGGTAAGGTGGCATATTTGCAGTGATTTTGTGCATTTGTTGCTTGGCTGTTATTGATAAATATTAACACAAATAATTATATATTGTGCTACAGATGGAACGTAGAACCCAATGAACTTTAGTAACAAATAAAGAACTTGGCATTTGACAGGTATTTGCACTTCACAATGAATCAGGGTTCACATAAAGTTGTTGATACTTATGTGGCTAAGATAAAAAAAAATCAAGAAAAAAATGAAAATCTGATGAGCTCCACATTCACTAATCAGAGAAACAGTAATAGGTGGCTATTGCTAACAGTTGAAAACATTGTATACGATATTCCAATTACAGCATTCTTTCAGCTGGATGTTGATCAGTGCTTCTGGCAGACCAAGATAGTTGAGGATAGCTCAAAACTTTATACATTTAATCAGCGACTCAGTGACATAGAGTGATAAAGCCATAGATATAACACAGATGATCCATCTTTGGCTAGCTACATGGCTGCTGAATGGACCAGAGCATGAAAAATGGGGGAGAGCTGTTGACACTTTGGAGGAAAGCTGTGTGCCTACTGCACCACTGACACTAAGTGGAGGGAAACAGCCATTGGTTGATGTCATGTGCCACACGTAAGTTGGGAGGTAGTCAGTGGCAAGGGGAGGTTCACCCTTAGGGAGTCACCTGGGTGCAGCTGCACTAGTTTTGGTTACTGTCCACCATGTGAGTAGGGTTAAATGTGGTGGTATTGGACCCTCACATAAATCATATATTTCTTGTCTCTGGCTCTCTCTTATCTTCTGCAAAATAAATAGGTGAAATGGCTCTTACTTAGTCAGGGTATGAATCAGCCTGCCTAGAGTGAGGAGGAAATAAACTGAGTTTCTCTCGGGGAGAAATGAATAGTTGAACTCATGTGAAACATAATGCTGGGAGTTGGGGGAGGGTCTGAGGATTAAAAAAAAAACTTTGAACTTTTATGATGTCAGTGGGAAGACATGCCACAAGAATAATCAATAGATTAAGGCACTATAATTGGAAGTTAATCAGAAGTAGATGTCAGATTTGTATAACAACTCTGAACTATATGGGTCACATATTATCCTGTGAAACAGAGGAGTCGTTAGCTATTTTGGCACCCAGGGACATCATCCAATCTAGATACCCCTAAACTTTATAAATAGGCTCTTCTTGAGCAGGAATAAAAAAATGCCTATTCCTCATTATAAATGGTAGCAAAGTTTGGTACAGTTTATGCTGTACACAGCATGCTACGGTGCTTCTATTCTGACCATAAATGTAAGTGCATTGAAGAGCGAACAGAATCTACTGATCATGCCCCTAACTCTTTGCATCTGAGGTGGCTATAGCCTTTGCCCTACCCTTGCTATTCTTCTGCCCAGAAGCATAAACGCCAGATAGTGAGAAAGGCAGAGATGTATAGCAGATGCAAAAAACAGAACATAATCAATTTCTAATGAGATTTCTGGGGATACTCCAGTACTTAAAGTGTAAACAAAAGCCAGACATAACGATTACTCAGATAATGCTTTTAGAGCATGACCTGAATGGCAATGATAACTGGAGCAAGAGAAGAAGCTTGACATTTTAAAGAAGCTTGTTACCACACTTTTACTGTGTGGCACAGTTTGTCAACATCAGCTTAATTACTGTGGGTCTGTTATGTACAAGATTTCAGACTGTTAATTTTGCCAACCTTAATTCCTTAAAGCAATCATTGGCCCTGTATGTGGCTTGGTGAAATGGTGCAGTCTCATTCCGTTTCCTTTTTAAGAATCGGTATTGCTGTATTGTATCTTTTGAAAATGTTATTTGATAGGATGTCAGACCATGAGGGAAGGCAAGTGGACATGGCTTACTCTGTGGCCCTTTATGATGACTACCAAAAGGGCAGCACTTAGCATACTAAACAAGATGCATGGTCCAGCTAATTTCCAAAGTTCTGTAGAAATATAAGTTTTAGCAACAGTAAATAAGAGAACCATTGAGGTCTGCACAGCAAAAGCAAACATTCAATAACTATTTTCAAAATTATCAAATAAATCAAAATCAAGATGCAAGAACATAGGATCATAAGAGGTCACTAGGTTAACAGCCCCAGGGCCTTTACAAGCCTAGCCAAGTTCAGCCTGTGTTCCCAAGGGTGTCTGGTTCAAGCATATTCTAAAATTAGCATGTATTGTCCCTGTCAAAGAGGCACACAGGTGGAACCACCAGAGTGAATTTCTGGTTACCTGTTCAATCATCCAAATTATGCTTAAATATGGCCAGCGAGGGGCTTTTTTAACATGAATAGGAAGCTTGTTTCAAAAGTGGGGCAACCTCTGTGAGACAAATTATTCCCTCCAGTAAGTCCTGTTGATATCAAATACCAGGTTAATGTCCTTTGAGTGACTGACATTTGTGCCATTTAACTTGTAAATGTGCATCATTTCCATTAAAGCTGGGTCAGAGATTGCTCTATATGCAAGGCACAGGTCACCTCTGAGCAGTTTGTGTGACAATGATTTCAGTCTGTCTGCACAATACAGATCTTGGAAGAGCATGAATTTTATTTCTAAGGAACCTTTGGGTCTCTCTAATTGCTGCAGGTGCTTGAAAATGAACATACTAGAGCACTGTACTCTATCATTGGCCTGATGAGTGAAGAGTACAGGAGAGTTATAATGTCTTTTTTTCTGGAGGGAATGCCCTTTCTTATGAGATGAACAATATAAAATGCTCTTCTTAGAAGTTAAGGCTGCTGTCAACCTATGTGCCCAGATCTCTCACCACTGATTGTATGCTTAGGGTATTGCTATTGATGTGATGACTCTTGTTGAAGGGAATAATAATGCATTTTTTTGCATTAAGTTTAAGACCATGGCTGGGACTCAATAAAGCCAAATCACCATGTCAGCATAGTGTAGCAGCTTCTGCAAGGGATATGGCTGCTGAGTGATCCAGTTAACAAGGCTGGGGGTGTGCACAAGCCTGCCAGCACTATTCTGACACGGACACCACTGAATAATGCTAATTACCTAATTTGCTGGTGAAAACCATGCAAATGAGGTGAATTAGTGATTCAGTAAGCAGGCAGGCATCCATGTCAGAGCAGTGTCCATTGCAGAAATGTATTTGGTTACTAATCGTGTACATTTCTGCAAAAATCAAAATGGGGACATGACAGCTCAAAGTAAAGCATGCATTATGAGTAGTAGGCATGCCGGTGGGAAAACATATGGCAATTGGCATGGAAAACAGTTGCAAAATTATGAAAATCTAAGTTTTTTTGGCCAATTTCAGCCGTGTAAGCATAGCGCAGCAGCGTGCAAATAAGATTGTGCAGAAAATAAGAAAAAATGTAAAAAGACAATTTTATGGGAAATATGAATTTTGCCATTATAGTGGGTAGCATGCAGAACCAAAACAATAACAGGTAACACTGGTAGCTAAGGAGATAGGCTCTGGGGTAGTGGTGTAACAAGGTGCTAAGGCAGTGGGTTATGCAAATGAACTAAATTTATTGAATAGAAAAATGGGAGACCATGTCCACCTAAACCTAACCGTGTAAGAGCTATAATGCTGTAGTGTATACATTGGAGCTCAGCTGCCTCTATTTGCACTTAGCTAAGAACAGCTAAGCAAGGGGGTGTGTCTGAGCTAGTTTAAGAAATGCTGAGCATGTTCACATCCCTGGGAGGGTCCTTTCTGCTCAGTACTGTTTACTATAGCTGCAAGGGTTTTTGCGGTGTGCCGCGGGGCTTAAACACAATGGAAATTAAAAAAAAAAAAAACACAGGAACCAGCAGAAGTGTTTACATTTGAGCATTTGGTTTGCACGGCATGCTGTGGGGCTTAGAAGGGGTGGAAATGGGAAGAAAAACAAATGGAAAATAGCAGAATAAAGGCACTCATGTACAAATAATATAGCTGGCAGGTGGAATGTGTCATACAGCCAATCACACAGGCAGCATCTGCAGCACATCAGTATAAACTATGCAAACACCTTTCAGTCTGTTTTTTTCCCACAAACTCTGCAACATTGGTGTACACACTCAGAGAAATTTTAACTGACAAATGTTAGGGGCTGCTGTCACTTTGATACATCAGTATGTGCTAGAGGCTGAGAGTGGTGAGGAGGATAATGCTGACAACCATCCCAGACTTAGGAGGAGGAGAAGTGTGTTCAGACCCAGGATAATCGATCTGGGGTTACATGATCTGGAGATACTAGAGTGGTACAGGGCGGACAGGGACTTACTTCAGCTACTCACCAAGCTCTGTCAGCCTCACCTCAGACCCAGAGCCAACAGAGGGGAACCCATCCCAGCTGATACCAAGATATGTGTAGCCTTAAGAATATTAGATACATGTACCTTTCAAAGACCTAATGGGGACCCCATGGGGGTCTCACAGATATCTGCATCCAGGGTTCTCCACCAGTTCCTGGATGATATGCGAACACGTGCTGGGTGACCACATATATTTCCCCAGCACCCGTGAGGAGAGGACCAGCAATAATCATCTCTTCTACTGTGTAGCAGAATATCCAGAGGTACTAGGTGCCATAGACTACATGCACATCATCCACATCAAGGCACCAACCAGTGAAGAGAGTAGAGTCTATGTCAACCACAAGGGCTATCACTCCATCAACTGCCAGGTCGTGTGCAATGCCCAAGACATTACCATGAATGTGTGTACTGGCAGCCCTGGTAGTTATCACGGCTCCCATATCTGGCATGGCTCACAGCTTTACCAGGCATTTGCATGGGGAGACATCCCATATTGCCATTTGGTGGGGGATGCTGGCTATGCACTGGAGCCATAGATGATGACACCCATCAGAAATGCATGAACACACACTGAAGAATGCCGTAATAAGGCACACGCACAAATCAGAAACATTATAGCAGATGTGTTTGGGATGCTCAAGTCACGGTTCTGCTGCCTTGACATATCTGGTGGAGCCCTGCAGTACTCTCCAGCCACATTTTCACACATGCTCATAGTATATGCCATGCTGCACAATATGATCCTGTGGAAACAGCTGTGGCAGCAGCATCACATGGAAGTCCCACACAGCCCCCCACCATTGCCAAGGCCCCCACAGGCACAGGGGACTCAAAGGAGGAACCCCCTGAGCCTGCTTCTGTAGGCAGATAGAGGCATGTCCAGTATACCCAGGTCTTGGCAAAGAGGTAATGCATAGTACACACACAGACACTGTAGGGACCCAGGGACTACCACCTCTCTCTGACTTGCACACACAGTAAAATGGATGCCACACACATCACATTACCTGTCTCTTACCATGTTTAGATTTTGTACTGCATGCATCTAACAGATCCAGCCCTCAAGCACCATCCTCACAGCTGCCACAGGCACAAGGTAAGTCTGTCTTCTTAACAATAAATAAATGGAGTAATACATTGTGATAGCATAGCTATGGTATTGCTGCATGCATGCAAGGGAATGGGGTGGCCTACCAGGATAGCTGCAGACAACTGACAGCTATGTGAGACAACAGGGAATGTCTGTCCAATACTGGCTTCCCCAGAGAATGCAGTAGTCCCATAGGTGACTAGTCTCACTGCATTATATGTGTGTGTGTGTGTGTGGGGGGGGGCTAACAAATTGGGGGTCATAGGTCGCATGCATGGGTGTCAATGTGGGGGTCCCATACTCACCCCTCAGGCTCACCCAGCAAGTAAGCCATAGAAAACCATAAAGAAATGTCTGGTAAAGGCCCACAAATGGGGACAATGATGAAATATGCCCATACAGGCCTACACAGTGATATCACAGCAGGTCTTGCAGTTGCAGTAAGGCTTTGAAGAGTGTGATGTCTGAAACCCAAATGTCTGCCATTACAATCTAACCTGTGGTCTTCAGTGATATGCCTGTAGTCTCCAAGGCAGGCACCATGCTATGCTAAATGTAACCAAACTGTAAAGGGAAAATCAGGACAGTCTGTGCAAATGTGGACAGCTGACAGGTGTGCCCCACCCACCACACACCCATGTTCTCATAGAAGTGCAGTAACAGTAATATTTAGGGTATAAGCAGCAGAGTACACATTCCCAGGGCTGTCTCAATCAATGATAGCTTGTTGCATGTCCACAATATACAGGGGTCAATGAACTATGTATATGTGTGGTCAATACTGTCAGTATGTGGCCTGCACTTACTCCTGGCTGTCGTGTGCTAGCGGCTTAGGTACAGTACTGTGGTTGACAGGGTCCATGTCCCAAGAGCTGCAGTGCCAACTATTCTGCATGTGAAATACAACTATGGTAGGAGTTGTACACACTGTCCAGATGTCAATATTTGTTACTGCAGGAAAGCTGGACAGATCAGGGACAGGGGGCCAGACATATGGACAGTACACAGCTCAGAGTAACCTACACAGCACCTAGCTTACCCCTCAGCTGTACAGACATTTTGCTGAATGTCTAAAGGTTTGCATCCTATTCATGGTCTCCTTATCATGAAATTGTGGTTATCTGGCAAATCATTGGCAAATCACAAAAGACTAAATCGGAAAATAATGACAGATTGTAGTTTCAGACTTCATACCCTTTAGGAAAATGCATGCTAATGCAAAACCTGTTATTGTATCACCTTTCTAGGTTTGTAAGGACAATAGTTAACAATGGTCCCTATACGTAGGCCTTTGTCCCAAATTACTTATGGCTTTGTCCAGCTGTCTGGCTCTAAATAGTACTGAGGTATGGCACCTAGTAGGAAAGCAGGTACCTGAAGGTCAGTGTACTGCCAGGTCATAAAAGCCTTCCAACTTACTGTGTCCGCACTGACAACATGTCACTGGCCAACATCCATACCCCTGGAATGAAAGGTTGTCACAGAAGGAGCACAAGTATGCCTTGTATATCTGTTCTGCTTGTCCTAACATTGCATTTGCCTGCCAACTATTTGCAAAATAAGAAAGGGTCTTGTCAAAACATCAATGGCAGACAGTGGGGAAGCAGATGTCATACCCATAAGAGAAAGCAATCAAATACCAAACTGGTCTCTCAACTGCCTATGTTTGGCAGAGCAGTATTAACACCCTGTCCCCATGTGTGTGCCTTTGTCCGACTGTTATATATGGGCCTATCCAGATGTAAGTCTGTGATGGTTTGACAGGTAGGCTAACATGTCGCCTCATAATAACATATAGCAACACAAACCATCTGAGAACCACAGCAAATGTAGTGGTGCAATGATGGACAACCTGCTAAATAGGCACACTTAGAGGTATGAAGTCCACAACCTTGTGTGTGATGTGTTGGCATTTATCCCACTGACATCAGAATTACAAATATATAACAGCACTGTGGACAAAGCCTGTGATTGGACTACAGAAGGACAAAGAGACATACAAAAGGGGAAGGGGAACCACTGGCCAGATAAATGGAGAATGTGCACACCAGAACAAACTGTGCAGTAACATATGTGCCATGTAGTGTATGGAGTCAGTAAACATCACCTGCAATTACACAACACACACCCATGTAAGTGGAGGTCCACAACAAAACAAAAACACAAATAAAAGACATCTCAGAGGCAAAAATACATGTGAACTCCACAAATGTACACACCACAGATCATGCAGACTCCACAGACCTGGGTCTTGCAAACACTAAGGCCTTATCCCAAACACCTGCCCAACACAGATAGGCTAACAGCACTGTCCCTCTACCCTGTTCCATACAGACTCTGCTGAAGTGACCCCTGTCTGGTATACAAAGCAATGCAAACTCTGCCTTGATGGAACTGTTGTACATCTGGAAGTCAAGGCCCACTTGATCAACCCATAGGTGCAGCATCAACCTGGTCTGTGATATTAGTATGGATTGTTGGTGTGATAAGTATGTGTCCCACACACTCCCACATCTGTGGAATACACTCCCTGTCCACATCAAGCCAAGTGCCTCAGTAACCTTAGTGATGTGCTCCCTATATAAGTGCATGGGAAACACAAAATACAGTCCTGTAATTCCTCCTGTGTCTCTGCTGGACAGGGATCTGTGTGCTGACATGTCTTAACATGGGCTACAGTCCCATCTGCGTGGATGATAAGGGCTTCAGGGCCAATAACCTACTAATGTCATATCATCCTGTCAATCTATACACAACTGTCTGTCAGTGGTTCATCACATTACTCTGTACTGCTCTGCCACTGACATACCTGGAAGTCATACAGTGCTATGTGGAATATACTACACATATAATGATCATTTCTGCACAGTACAATGCACTCTGTACCCACACCCATACCTGTCAACCTCTGCCAGCAAGACATCCGGACAAGGTCATAAATAAAAGTGGGACAAAGGCCCAATGATAGGCACAAGTTGGTAGAATAATGGGTTTTGCATTAGCTGTGTGGTTGAGAGGTATGGACCAAGATATGAATTTTCAGGTAAGAAGAATACCACACAAGCAGGAGATCCCCAGCCAGTATATCACCAATTTTCTGGACTCTTGAGATAGATTCATCAGTCAACCAGCTGTAGCCACACCTCTCAACTGGAATTTTTGGGCAAGAATGTCTATAGTTGGGCTCATAATATCGGTCTGTGCATCATACAAAGCACTGAGATGATCTGAGGATGTCTGTCATTAGGTAAAGACACAATACATTCTGTCAGACTTCAGGTATATCAAAAAAATGTCTGCTAAAACAAACCCTGTAGACCTAGCAACTTCCTGTTTACTGTTGAAAGGTATGGCTGTAGCAAACAAAACCCCGGACCGGAGTACAACTATCTTAGGAATGGAGTCCCACTGTTACTATAGAAGGTTATACTGGGCATGCTCCTACACTTAGAGAATCACAGCCCATGTCAGAGCCCACATCAGACTATATAACTGTATTGTGCATATATGTATTTGCATACAGACAGCTATATACACCTTAACTGCCTCTATACATCCCCATCAGACAAAATTACTCTCAGCTATCTGTGGGGGGCCCAAATGTGATATATCTGCATCTGTGTGTGATAAACAGACATATATATTGGCAACATATAACAATATGTCAAGCATCCACACACATAGACATGGGGAAGAGAGAGAGACAGGCAGTAATAGAGAGAGACAGAGAGAGAGAGAGAGAGAGAGAGAGACAGAAAATCACACACAGACAGTGAGTCATACACAGGGATACCCTGAATGGCATAGAGTGGTGCCCTGCTGCGGACAGTAGCATACCAGTCATAATCAGTCGCATGTGCCAGGTGGGGGGATATAAAATCACATTACCTGCCATCACCTGCCTTTGTGTGTGTGTGTGTGTGTGTGTGTGTGTGTGTGTGTGTGTGTGTGTGTGTGTGTGTGTGTGTGTGTGTGTGTGTGTGTAGGGGTTCAAGTATTAAGAGGCCATTCCCAATCAGTACACTTCCCATTGCCCTACTTCAGAAGATTAGCAGATGACATTCACCTTAGAAGTACCATGGGACACCTGTCAGCCCTATAAGCTCTGTAGCACGTGCAATAACTATGTAATACTATAGCACAAATAACCTAGATAGGTAGGGGTTTTAATCTCGGTCCTGGCAAATGTTTGTAGGTAAAACAGTTTTAGGTCATTCCTACCTAGTATACTTCCCAGTTTACTACTTTAGCAGTCTTGCTGATGTCATTCCCCTTAGAAGTACCTTTGGACAATGCCAGCCCTATAATCTGTATGGTGTGTGCAATAAGTATGTAACAGTATAGTGCAAATAACTGATAGACTGGGATTCTTTTCTCAGTTCTGGCAAATGTGTGTGTGTGTGTGTGTGTGTGTGTGTGTGTGTGTGTGTGTGTGTGTGTGTGTGTGTGTGTGTGTGTATGTTTGTAGCATGAAGTATTTTGAGGACTTTCCCACCCACAACACTTCACAGTGCCTTACGTTAGCAGTCCTGCTGATGTCATTCACCTTAGAAGTACCTTTGGACACTTGTCAGCCCTATAAGCTCTGTAGCACATATGATAACTGTGTAACATTATACTACAAATTACTAAATAGGCAGCTGTTCTATTCTCAGTTCTGGCAAATGTGTGTGTGTACAAGTGTTTGTAAGTGTGTATGTTTGTAAGATGAAGTATTTTAAGGATTTTAGCAGTCCTGTTGATGTCATTGCCCTTAGAAGTACCTTCGGACAGCCCTCAACCCTATAAGCTCCATGGTGTGTGTAATAACTAAGTAACAGTATAGTGCAAATAACTAAATAGGCAAGGGTTCTACTCTCAGTTCTTGCAAATCTGTGTGTGTATAAGTGTGTGTGAAGGTGTTTATAAGTGTGCGTGTTTGTAGGGTAATGTATTTTGATGCCCTTCCCACCCAGTACATTTCCCACTGCCATACTTTACAAGGGATTTTGATGTAATTCACCTTAGAAGTACCTTGGGACACTGCTAAATCCTATAAGCTCTGTGGCATGTGTGATAACTGTGTAACACTGCAAAATACATAACTAGATAGCTAGGGGTTCTAAACTCACTACCGGTAACTGTGATGCTGTGTGTTTGTGTGCGAGAATCATATCCTCCCTGTGTGTGTGTTTGGGTGAGAATCACTTCCTCTGGGGGTGTGGATTATACCATTTTGAGCTGTGTACCACCCAATACACTTCCCATTGCCCTACTTTACAAGGTCTGCTGATGTCATTCACCGTATCTGTACCTGTATATACTTGCCAGCCCTCTAAGCTCTGTGGCATGTGCAATAACTGCATAATACTATAGTACAAATAATTACATAGGTAGGGGATCTAATCTCAATACTGACAACTGTAGTAGTGTGCGTGAAGCATATCCCCTGTAGCTGTTGTGGGTGTAGGTTATACCACGTTAAGGCCTGTTGACCCCTACCCATAACATTACTTTAAATAGCCTGTTAATGGCATCTGCCTCACATGCATCATGTACCGCTATACAGCCCATACCAGTCATCTGTACAGTTGTACATGGAATATCCACATTTCTGCAACCTGTATGTGGTCTGTGTCTCCTAACAATGAGCATACCTGTGATATCATTGCCAGATATGCCACAGTTACCATAGTGAAACAGGTGCCAGTGTCAGACATCATATCTGACTGACACATCATGCTGCTACAAAGTCTGTCACTCTATCACTTGTGCATGTCTGTAGGAGCAGTAGATGAGGCCAGTTACTATTTCTGGTTGGTTATCCCTCCAGCCATGAAGGCATTCACAAGATTACTTGTTGTAAGAGGTTGTGTGTTATGTCCCAGGCATATAATCTATGTGGAACATGTCATGTGTACATAGCACTATAGTACATACAAGTGGATACATAGGGTTACTAATATGTCTGACAACTGTGTATGTGTTTCTGTATGCACAGACTCTGTGGTAGTCTTTACTGTATGTGATGGCTGTACCATATTGTGTGCCTCTTCCACCCTGTCAACTCCCCCATTGCCAACCTAGTTTCAGCCCATACAGATGTCATCCACCATACAAGCAGTTACATAGTTTTTAACACCAAGCCACTGTGGTACATGCACTGGCCATATCACTGTGTATTGTACACAAATAGATGGGTAGGTCATCTACTCTGAGAAGTGTCAACTCCATGTGCATGTGTGTTTCAATACAAATCCCAATGCAGCAGTGTGTGTGTGTGTGTGTGTGTGTTTGTGAGTGTGTGTGTGTGTGTGTGTGTGTGTGTGTGTGTGTGTGTGTGTGTGTGTGTGTGTGTGTGTCTTTGTGTATGTATGTATGTGTGTTAGGTGGTTCTACCATGCTAAAGGCCTCTGAATCCACCACTGGCAATCCTAACAGCCCCTGCAATTGTCACCCACTTGAATAGTACTAGCAGACACTGCAACAGTACATTACCTATGTTCTATTTGTGTTATGTATCTAGTGCTATCATTCACAAGACTGTGTAGGTAAGGGCTGTACTCAGCCCTTAGACAGCTGCCCCACGTACAGGACTATGACTCTGTATGCACTACCAGGACAACAGGTTAGACATACATATGAGTTAACAGACACGCATGCTGTTGATTGTCAGGTTAGACTAACACAGGCTGACCTATGTCAGGAATACATACCCCCAACCTGTCATACACAGTACCAGGCATACTCTCATCAACTGCATGAAAGTTGAGTGAATGAGACAGAAATGGCAGGGGCAACAGGTGCTGATAGGTGACTCTGTTGCAATTAAGGTAATGCATAAGCTTGTGAGAGACCAAGTGCCAGTACTCCTCTGTATGTGTGAGCCTGCAGTCCTACAGAACACCCAGGTGACATGTATGAAGGCTATCTGGCTGTGTTAAGGGTATGTATGCAAGGTCACAATCGTCCTTCACAAACTGTTGCATGTAAACACACCTGGTAAACATGTGCATATACAGCTGTACATTTGCTATGAAAATGTCACTGTGTTTCCACTCCACCATACTCATCATTGCTACTGTCAGCAGGCCCACACCCTGCAGACACACAGGCACCTGGAACATAAACAGAATACAGTAAATGACACTACAATCAGTCATCAGTACTAACAGCAATAATGCATCATGGCTAACAAGGTACATACACCTCAATGTGTACCCATAACTATTGCCAGCAGACAGCACCTTACACAGCATTACATTACTACACTGTACTATATTCACCCAGTGCATCAGACCCATATGAGCATGTCCCTGCATCGATATGGATAACAGATTTGTGGCACAAGTATCATCACATGCACAGGGTGTGGTGTGGGATTACCAGAGGCCTAGGCTGGGCCATATGGTAAAATTCATATGTGCGTGTGTGTGTGTGTGTGTGTGTGTGTGTGTGTGTGTGTGTGTGTGTGTGTGTGTGTGTGTGTGTGTGTGTGTGTGTGTGTGTGTGTGTGTCTGGGGTGGTGTTCAACTGTGCCGTGCAGAGGAGCTGTGCATGTCTGGGGGTGACCAGCCTGTGCTAGAGATGTGTGAGTGTTTGCACACAGTCAAGTCATGTGGATGCCCAACACAGGGCTATGTTGGACAGCCATGGATCGTCATGGCAGGATGTATGGTTCACCATCTCCCAGCAGGGATGCAGGAACTGGTTCTGCTAGGAGTCTCACTGGCACTTCCAGGCCCAAGGACAGATGCAGTACTACTCTCCGATGGTGACTGCTGTCTGATGGATCCATATCCCTGACAGGACTGACCAGGATCATGTGCCTATGGCCTGCTCTGGTGTGGTGTGGACAGCACCCTTCCTTTGGTTGTGCTGGTGGTACTGGCACTACAGGACTGAGAATGTGCAAGGTCATGTGGGTTCTCAGCTGATCATGTTGCTGACCTACTTCCACCTGGCCAATGCCCTACTCCCACCACATGCTCAAGCACAGACATTGCATGGTCAATGTCTTACCGCACAGTCTATCCATGACAATGGCAAATGACGTATGGCATCACAAATGCCATAGAGGTTGTCACGCATGGCAGTAAGCACTGCATTCATGACCCTGAGCATCTGTCTGGTGTTGCAGTCAGTATGCGCCTGTGCCTCCATGATGGACCATAACATGCATCTGTTGACACCTGCTGTGGCACTTGAGACAGGGGATTGGTGAGCAGCAGTCCTTCATTGAGCACCCCTGTCCATCTGCCTGTGTGTGACCTCATCTGCTCTCTGGCTATGGCTAGTGTCTTCACTCACACTTGCCATAGTCACCACACTAGCCTGTTCCATGCCACCACCTTCCAACTGTCCATTATCTTTGGCTGCTGGGGATTGGGTATGTGTGGGCATACTGACTGTGTGCGGGGAAATTGTGGGTGAAAGTGGGATATCAACCAATGGCAAAGATTCAAGCCCCGACAACCCCACCTGTGTCTCACTATGACCACCATCATCTTGAGAGTCCGCTAAGACACTTACATCAGGTTGTGAGGGGGAGAGACACCAACCCCTATGCTCACCTGTGAGGGGAAGATATATGTAAATTAATACTCTGCAGTAGTATGTTTGCTGATACACACACACACACACACACACACACACACACACACACACACACACACACACACACACACACACACACACACTCCTTGTAAAGTGTGGCACAACTTTGCAACCTATGACCCTTCAGGCCAGACATTACTGTAGTTCTGACTGCCACAATCCATCTCTTTAGCAGCTACTGTAATGCCCTCAACAAAGGTGACAAATCTTACTGTGTGATGGGTCAATTAGCAGAATAAGTGTGACAAAGACCAAGGCTATTGGAATGAGCTATACAGTGTCACCAAGTGCATATGCAAGTGCTGTAAGAGCTGACTTACTGCTATACAGACTAGACACAATGACAAGGTTTAACAATATGTGATAATAACTAATGAAGGAGCAAGAGACTGCTCTTTTACTGCAGTACCTACACAGTTCAGACTCACAGAGCTTAATTTCAGACAACATTGCAGGACAGTCTGCAATACATACAGGAAACATGTAAAGTACTAGGTGCATAGCTTCATAAGATGATACAAGGCTATTGGCCCAGATGCTCTCATAAGCCTAGCCCAGACAATCGCCCATGTCCCTTCAAAGCCAGCACCTGTTTCCCCTGTCCAGCTTGGACACACACGGGATCCCAGGGGTCTCTTTTCCATTTCCCATGCAGTCATCCAGCTTCTTCTTCAAGAGGGATATACACGTACTCTGATAGACATGAGGAGGGAGATTAATTTACAGACAGTGTATTGTGCGGGACACTACACTATCCCACCAAGTACTATACATGTCACAAACCAAGTGAGGGCCTTGCATGCATGTTGCGTGAGTGGGGTTTGTCTTACAGATATGCAGAAATGCCATCAAGGCTGTTTGGGAAATTACCTTGTATGCCAGACACAGGTTGCCTATGATCAGTCTGTATGAGACTGAGTACAGGGACAGGGCTTTCAGACTATCTGTATAGGAGAGGTGTTGCAGACCCTGGATTTGCCTGGTCAGGGACCTCTGTGGTCTCTGCAACTGCTGCATCTTCTTGGAAACATACATGCCAAAGGAGCCATTGTACTCGGTAATGCATCTGATAAGGGTGGAATACAAGGATGTTGTGGCCTCCTGGTTCCTGGATTACATACCTGTATTTGTGAGGTGGGCCATGTAGAAGCCTTCTGTAAAATGGTGTCCACATGGTGGGAAACTGTCAGGTTGCTACCAGCCTTGGTGCAAAAGTTGCCTCACACCTGATTGCATGCTCAGTACATTGTTATTACTGTCATAATTAGTGTGGATGACTTATATCACAACAGGGAAAATGATGCATCACGTGGCATTCAGTTTGAGGCAATGCTTCTTGCATTAGTCATTAATTTGGGTAAGGGCCTCTTGGGGAATGCTCACATCACTAGGGGAATGTAAGACAGTAAGCCATCCTGCAATCATCTGTAAACCTGGTCAGCCACAGACCACTGGTTTTGTCTTGTACCTCAGAAATGTATATTTCAAACAGTAGAGGCCCCAGACTGATCCTTGTACTCTGTAAGAGTCTACTACTAGAGGTGGCTTCCACTACTTTGACTGAGTGGGTACTATCATTGAGCCAGTTAGCAACCCATCTGGTAACATACAGGTTGATGCCTAGCTGTGTAGGCTTATGTATCATGGTCACCTGGAGTTTATTGTGAGAGATTTGGGCTAGGTGAAGGTAGGCAGTGTGCACCAACTTCCCCTCATCCTTTTGTTTGTTGACTGGTTCAAAGAAGTAAACAAGGTTTAACAGGCTTGATCTACCTTTGACAATACCACGCTGTGTGGGCTCAAGCATTTTGAGGTTGCTGATGTCCGTGTTTATAAGGTCCTTGATATTGCCTTCCATGCCCTTGCAGATCAGGCTAGTTAGGCTGATGTGCATATGATTGGCTGGGTAAGTGGATTGTTCCACCTTTGTATATAGGGATGACAGTGGCTGTCCTCTGTGCAGATGGGATGACAGTGGTGCTCACACTTTGGTTGACTACAGCATGTAATGGAGCTGAGAGCTTATGCCTGAGTTCATGTAGGATGCACCCAGGGATGGTATCAGGCCTATGGAGACTTCTGTGTGTTGCCTTTGAGAGGGCATTATGGACCTACTTCCTGATGATTAAGGGAGGGGTGCAGGTGCTGTGCATGCCCATGTGTACTGATGGGGGGACAGGGGGTGATATTTACACTTACCCTGTCTGCAGCAGGTTGGCTATATCTATGTCGTATGTGTATGTGATGTTATTGACTACCACTACAGAGTAGATTTGGGTGTTGCCTCTCAGATTGCAGACATATATGTGGAAGGCCTAATGATTGGCCTTGGTGGCTGTCTCCAGTTTGCACTGAAAGATATCCTTAGGGTAATTCATCTGTGACCGTATTTGCTTATTCAGACCAAGATTACATTGCTTCCAGTTAGACACCTGCTCCTTCTTGGCCCTGTCCAGCAATTATTTCCACCTATTATGGTATTTGTGTACTGACGCTGTCCACCACAGAGGTTTACCCTACCTTGATGTGGATGATTTTGTCCTGTCAGGTATGTGCATACAGCTGTGTAGGTGCTCACATAGTATTGTGGTGTAGGCTTTGACACTACTGCTAGTTCCAACTGATGGGATGGTGGCTGTAAAGCTACTTCTACCTGCCCCAAGGAGATTTATATTCAGTTTTGGAAAGCTTTTTTGTTTGACCCTGAAGAGTGGGGGGCAGGGGTGATGGTGACCTCAACAGTGATGGCTATGTGGTCAGATCTTATCAAGGAGGATGACACTGTAGGAGTGCTACAGTGGCTACTCATGTTGGTTAGGACCAGGTACAGGATATTTCCACCTGTCATAGGAGTGTTGACCAGCTGATCCAATGCATTGGCATTGACAAAGCTGAGGAATATCTATGCATTTTTGTTCAAGTAAAATAGGTCATGCACACTATGGTTGGGTAGCTAAAGTCACCCAGGAGCAAGGTAGATGGTTGAATCTTGATAGATTTAAGCAAGTCAAGATAGGTGAAGTGGGTGTCCAGATTCATGGTTGGAGGTCTGTAACTAGCTCTTATTTGAGTAGGTGTTTTGTCAACAGTTAACTGCACTTGGGATGTATCCTGTGCTTCGGACTGTTTGGCCAGCCTGGAGGTATGTGTATGATAATGTTTAAAAATACACCTCCTGTGGCTTTGCAGCCCTCCATTTTGGGTCTAAATGTATGGTGGGATGAGTAACCTGGCAAGGTTAGTGTGCTGTCCACAGCTGCAAACCAGGTATCAGTGACTGCACAAATGTCAGCATCCTCCAGGATAAGGTACGCTTGCAATGACATGAGTTTCATGCTAAGATTCATAGTTCCTGTTACAGCAAGACATCTGCACAAATGCATGCATCAATGGTGGGCAAATGCAGGAAAATAGTGACACTTTATAAATCTAGCTGTAACACACTTAGTTGCTAGCAAAGATGGTTTCACATTCACAGGAATACTCTGCATGATATGACATCTGACATTCAAATGTATGCTGTTATGTTATGACTTCAGTCTTTACTGGGTTGCCAGTGATTTTCCAGACAATACACAACTGTATGAGGCATTGACTACAAATATGAGGCAAACATGTGGTCAGTCTGCAACACTCTGGACAGTTGAAAGGTATGAGCTCAGTATATAGCATACAGTTCAACACACACTTCTGCACCAGTTGTTTACTATGCACATACCCTATATAAGTCTCTTACATTTGTAAGACAAGCATATGTATCATAGTAGCATTCACAGATGACATATGAATATGTACAACATCCCAGGTAGCTGGCCTAGCAGTGTCACAGTCAGTAGTGGACAACAGACATGCCAGTAGTAGTCATACATGAGCTGACTTTTGCTGGGGTGACTCAGGGGCCAGAGCTGTGACCTATGTCACTGCAGACAGGGCCAGAAGGAATGGCCATAGGTGCCGGACAGCAGCATGTGAGTCCAGTAAGTCTTGTTGTGACCTAGTGTTTAACTTTCTATTTCACATTATTGCATCGCCTTTCTGCATTCCATTACATGCTTAATTGATTGACATACCTGTTATAGTGCTGAAGAGTGTCCCCAGAATAATGCAAATATTTAGGTTTATGTAGTCGCAGTCTGTCTTTGTGTAGATGGGCTCAGACCTGTTTTGCATAGGCAGAAGCTTGCTTTTTGTAAGTAATGCTCATGAGCAGATGATGGCCTGTGCACCAGTTGGTGTCTCCCACTTGCTACTTGCATCCGGAGCAGCTGTGTTGTCTTTCCATTAGCCAATGCCATAGCAACACAGTGCTATAATTAAGTCCTTCATGTGGGCCTTGCCCCTTTTCCTTGCCTGTGAGAAAGACATTATGGAGGTGTGGGGGTTACAGCTTCACAGAAGGTAGATTAAAATACCTCTCAGGACAAGAAAAGTGGAGACAGCCCAACAAAATGGGGTACAAAGTTCCAGAACTGGGTACAGATTGTACATAAGTATTGCTGTTATACACATAGAGTGTTGCTAGATTAACAGGGTTTGTCTGGACATGCATTTTCTGCATTACTTGGCTGACAGTGATATGTCTCTGACATATCTCTCAACTGCCCAGATGTCTGCAGAATGGCCAGAGGTTTGTCTGTTATGTTTGGCCTGCTCCTCAGACAATCTCTGTTTTTGAGAAGTCAGTAGGATAATGTGAGGATTGAAGTCAGTAGATGTTGACATCCATTTGTGTTTCGGACATCATATCCTTCAGGGATGTTATGTTACAACAAACCCTGTAACACCAGCAACTGTTTCAGTTTGAACACCATTATGTGAGATTTGTCTTTCTTTTCAGTCGCCTGTCACCCAAGCATGTCAGGCTCTGTCCAGATGTCTTGCAGTAAGAGGTTCAGCAGTATGGTATATCATGATTTAGTGACTTTATTACTTATATCATCCAGTGACTTAGCAGACTCCCAGAAGTGGTATGTGGAAGTGCTCATAAATATGGTCCCAAACCCTAGGCATTCTGTGGAAATCTGTACAATTGAGCGTTATGTATGTCTGGTCATTGCTAACAGACTGTCAAGATTGTGTAGCAGTGAAGTGTGTAAATGTTTGTTGGGCTGAGCAGAGAGAGGGGAACATGTGAGTGTCATAGATCCTTTTCTATCTGACTGGGCATGCTGCTACAGCTGCTGGTGGTCTATCAGGTGTATATGTTTGTAGGTGCAGACTGATAAATGTCCTGTAACACCTCAGGAGTCCCAGTAGACTGTGACTTGGGACAGTATATGTCGGTGTAGTGTGTAACTGGCCTTTAGGATATGTTTGTTCAAACAGTCGTTATACTCTACAATTCATATGGGGTACTGGTATGTGGCTGTGACAGTGGTGCATATGGTTGTGGGTGGACAATTTCTCACTGATGTCTGCTTTTCTCCTACAGTTACATCCCATGTAGTGCATGATATATTTGCAAATGCATGAGTAATTCCCCAGAGCTGATTTGGGGTAGTGTTGTGTTGGTCTGACTATAGTTCAAAAGGTGTTGGATGAAATGGCTGCAGCTTTCAGTGTTTTTTCCCTTCTGTTACCTAACTTCAGTCACCTCTCCACTGTCCAGATGTCTATACACTGGTCAGATGCATGGCTCATATGTTTGGTCTGTTCCCCATAACAGTTGTGGGTTTTCTGAGAAATGACTGGGTTGATGCGAGCATTGACATCAGTAAATGATGACAATCATTTGTGTTTCAGACCTGAAATCTATCAAAAATAACCATGCTACTTTAGCAGACTTCTATGCTTATAACAGCCATTTTTCAAATATGTCACTATTGTTTGCCCTTTAACCCCTGCTCTGTCAGGCTTTTTGCAGATGTCTTGAAGTAAGAGGTTGAGTATATATATGTATGTGTATGTATATATTTTGCAGTCTGAATCTATTCCCACTAAACACACTTTAACAAAAGCACTTTCATCAAAAAAGCGTTTTTGTTAAAGTGTGTTACACAAAAAAAAACATTACATTAACATTTTTGCAGGGGGGGCAAGCCCCCTCTGCACCCCCATTGTACCCCCCTACTTTAATATTCTCCCTCTGAGATAGCACTACAGTTGGGAAAAGGGAATTTTCCCTTATATGCACCATAGTATGACGTCCACAACAGGCATACTTGCACAAAAGTGCTCCTTCGGTGAAGAGCACTTTCGCGTAAGTATGCCTGGCTGTAATGGATTCTGACTTTTGATCTTTCGATCAAAAGTCCTAGATCCATATATATATATATATATATATATATATATATATATATGTATGTATATACAGCACCAAAGGTCCAGCATAAATATTCTCCTCCAGAATACTTTCAAAAAGTCAGTCCATATAGCAATCCAAATAATTTAAGTTTAATGGAAGCAACAGCACATACAGCAAATAGCTGCCATACAGCAGCATCAGGAACAAGTAACTCCACACAGGAACAAGTGACTCAACAGACCAGTTTCGACCCCTGGTGTCATCAGTGTGTAAGTACATCCATTTCTCACTGCTTCTTAACTAGTTATACATTTAAAGTCACACCCCCATATAAACATTTCTCAATACAGTGTTACATACAAATATCTATTACAAAATATCAACACTTGTTTTCTTGCTTTAATCACAACATAATTCACATTTACCACAAAAATGGCATTTCCACTCCTTCTCCTATATCCCATAATATGTTTTCAGCAATTATTTGACAACTCATAACAACTGCATTCATTATGAACAAGAAATGTCTACTATGCATCAGACTCCCCTGCTTTAATTCTGTTTGGACTCTCACCTTCTTAACTTCCCATTGTTTACACCATGCTCTTACATAAAATATCTTCAAAAGTCTTACATTCTCACTGTATTATAAGCTTTTTAAATTTCCCACACACAGTTATGTCCTATACCGTCAATAGCTTTTGCAATATCACATGCCAATATTTTAGTCAGTTTTCTCTCTTGTTTTTATCTACTGTCTACCTAAATACAAGTAAAATACTGTATTTTTGCTTCCTCTTTAATCTGTACAATGCTTTTCTATATTACTTTCTCTACCGTCGTATTACCTCTTTTTTGCAAAATTCTCATTTCTAATTTAGTCTGTCTTTCCAACAACAATTATTCTCAGTTTTCTCAGTTCATGTTTATCTGCATTTTTATCTACAAACTGAATAACCATTCAAATATTTCTCCATTTTTACAATATCTATCCTTTCATTCATTACCTTTAAAAGGACTTTCTTCTCCTCTTCTCCTCGTCATTTAAATCTTTATAAAAACAATGACCTAAACTATTGTGACCTGTGACACTTTTTAACGTAGTTCTTTTATATTTTGCAGTGCTTTGCTTGATATTTTTCCTTCTAATTACTCAGCTCTTTAAATATTTTAATTTCCAATTGCAACCTTTTTCATTTCTTTCTTTTCCTTTCCTAGTGATCTCTTTTTTTATGAATACTGCCCTAGTGTTTTCTTTTCCATAATGCATTACATCATTGCTTTTACACATAACATTCTTCTTTGTTCAACTTCATTCTTTACTGTGTTTTAAAACAATCATTACCTAGATCTCAAGATTTATTTATTTACAGCACTTCTTTTCTAAATCCCTTTTTCTCTTACTCAGACTTCACTTGCAAAGTTCACTATCTTCTCTTTCAACCATATCTTCATATTCCAGAACGTACACCCTATAGTCATTAATTTCTGAATTCTGCTTCTATCATTAAATATATTTTTGATATTTTACCTTATTTGCCATCTAGCATTCTGTACATGAATCATAACAAGATATCATAGTGTTAGTGATGGAACTTTTTTTTTCATTTTTGTAAATAACTCTTTGCATATTTTTCTCATCAACCGTTTCAAAATCTTTACACTATCTTTCAAAATATTCAGTGTTTCCTGTCTTTGCCCATAAAGCCTCATGGTATGTAAAAAAAGTTTTCTTCTTACATGTGATTTCCTATAATCATCTTGACAATAATGCATAGTCTAGTTCTCATCTTTATATAAACATATTTATTAAATCACAACTTGATTTTGGCTTCCCACAGTTGACAATCAAATGCTCCCAGTCCCTCTCCCCATCCATAGGGTCTATCTGACCCTCTTTCCTCTTTTAGACTATTCTGGATTAATCCTGACTCATGTTTAGGGCCATTGATGAGCTCAGTGGTCTAGGGCAGTATTATACTGCTCCAGATGAGTGTTTTTCATAATTCTCTACCCACTCTGTGTACAAGCCGTAACACCCTAAAGGTGCATCAGCAATGAACTGCTCCTCACTTCTGTAAGGGGCTGGTATGGATGCCCTGCTCATGTGGCATGGTTGTTTTCCTAGTCTTCACAGCTAAATTCTGACTGCATGTCTATGCATCTTGAAAAAATGTACTTCTGTCCATACTCCAGGAATAGACATGGCCATCCTTCTTGACTCAGTCCTAAGGTACCTCAGATGCTGCTTACCCTTTGATTGCCTAGAACATAGTGAGGGCTTTAGCCCTCTATGCCACAGGTTCAGGCTTTATACATACCCCTAGATTTAATAAAATCTGTATAGGCATTGTATAGAGCCTACATGGAATGTTACCATGTCTGTGTACATGGTTTCTCCCTCAGCAGTGCACCATGCATATTTATCATGGTGCATTGCCAAGGGAGAGCCATAGGACATGGTTATTGAATCAGTGTAGGGAGTGTGGTACTAACTGTGTCCACAGATGAGTAACACACTCCCTGCACTGTTCAACTGTATTATGGCAATGTCATTTAATTTTTTTTAATTATTTTTAAAAAGCATGTTTGTGCAGCATTGCATGGAGCACAGCAGTGCTAAGCAGTGCCAAGACACCTTCCAGACATCTAAAAATAGAAACGGGATATATTTAATTAGTCTGTAAAGGTCAAGTTTAAGTGTAACTGAGCGGGTTTGTGTGGCACACCACATTGCTCAGCAGTGTTTAATGTCACCTCCGAGGTATATATAAAGGTATAGCAAAATTTCACATATCTATGTAGCTAAATGGTTAGCAGTATGGCCTCATGTGCAGTAGGTGCATGGTTTGAATACATGGAAGAGCAAGTTTGCATTTTTGTTCAAAATAGAAATTATGCAATTTTTTTTAAAATACTGGCCTGCTGCACCAAGCTAAGCTCTGCTAAGACTTGCTAATCCCTGCTAAGCACTGCATAAACACAATAACGGCTGAAATTGTTTATGCACTTCTCGGTTCTGCTTAGCTGGTTTGCGCATGGCTAAGCACTGCTAAGCATACTGGTTTTAGCACTGCTCAGCTCAGCTCTGCTGGTTTGTGCACTACTAAGTGATGGACTACATATTTAAATATTGCACAATGGTGTGTAAGGGTGGGAAAACAGGCTATATTATGCCCAGTAGACAGGAATATGCCATAATCTGTTGGAATTCTGTCTCTGAAGGATACAATGACAGACATTGGAGAGGGTTTGTGCTTTTGGGTACAGTCGTGGGGCATTCAGGAGCCAGGGTCATGGTCAGACTCCTTGTTAAAAACCATGAGGGCCAGCTGATGCAGGGAGGCTACCAGGGCTCAGTGTGCAAGGTGGAGGCCTGGGACTGGAAGGTAAGGGACCTCACCAGTGCAACTGCTATCCCCCGTACTGGTGAGCAGTGTTGACCCCACCATGATGACCTGAAAAGATGGAAGGGGGCTCTCTTGGACACCTGAGTCCAGGAATTCCAGGCTGGGAATGTCCCACATGTATGTAAGTACCATTACCTGTTTTTCACCAATATCTAATTTTGAATGTCTGCTAAATTGGTATGTGCTTCTCTCAATAGCTGTAGAGGAGAGAGCTAACAACATCAAGGAACATGCCGGGCACTTGGCTAGGTTGGGCCTTGAGTGTAGTGAGTACAGATATATTCTGCTATCTATAGTCAAATAAGCAAGACAAAGTAAAGCATTAACTCTGATTAGGTATATACAGTAAATATTGTATTGCAACAAATGTGGATTTACACCTGTACTGCAAGAAGTGCATACTGCCAACTGTAGTGCAATAAGCAGGGAAGACTAAAGCATTAACTGTAATAAAGTATATGCAATAAAAGTTTGTACTGCAATAACTGTGGAACTATAGCTGTGTTGCATAATGACAACTGTTGTGCAATAAAAACATGAAAATATAGCAGTAACTTACTGAATGTTTCTGTAATAAAGTATGTGTGCAATAGGGCTGTTTTGCATGCAATCAATTATTAAAACTGTTCTGCAATAAAAACACAAACTAGTACAAGTACCTCCATGAAGGTATGTCTAATAAAGTCTGTTGTGCAATAGTGCTGTTTTTTGTTAAAGGAATTATTAAAACCATTCTGCAATTAAAACACCAAATAGTATCAGTACCTGCAAGAAGGTATATCTACTAAAGTCTGTTGTGCAATGAGTGTACGTTCAGAGTTATTTTGTAAGAAATGACTTATGACAACTGGTCTGCAATGACATATGGACCAAGAGCAATAACAGCAAAGTAAATCATGTACATCAGGATTGTCTTGTTTTCACCATTGCATTTCAGCTACAAGCATTCACACTGTGAGGTATGGTGCTGCAGTCAGGTATAAGAGTGTACTAGTTGTAGACTGCAAATAATAACTCATAATCAGATATGTTGGTTGACCTCACAGATTTTAACACACTAACAATGTATTGTGTACACCTGAATTCTATGTAGTAATGTATACTTTACCTATTATCTCTGTCATACTTGAATGTCATGCATCTGTGTTCAACTGTCACTGCAATGAAGTATAAAACTATAACACTATTGGCAGGTCATATTTTGGTACCAGGTGACCTTTGGGCAAATATCAGTCAGTCAGTAATCAGCAGTGACTCAGTGGCTCACTCAGCTAAATGCTGTGTAGGAAGTACATTTTTGTCACACCAGGGTTCAAATCCAACTGTATGTAGATCTAAATTTTACAGTATCAGTCACGTAATGTTTACAGATATTCTCTCCCCAGGAACTGCAGGCAAACAGATGAGGTATCCCTAATTATGAGTACATTATTGTGCATTTACATGTCATAGACTGTTACAGTCATTACCAGAAATGTGAAAATACAGTGTAAAACACAGCCAATAAGTGTAATAGTAAAAAAGGAAAAGAAAAGAAATAAAATGAGTAAGCTTTGGTACGGCTACATGCCTGGAGTGTGTGTTAAAGGTTGATGCAGTCAATTAATACATTTGATGCAGATGTCCTGTGCAGTCACTGCTATTGGGTACTATTCCCATATCTGCCAAGCAAGGCATGATAGTTGTTTACTCTCTGTACTGTACCCATAAATGTCTCCCAAATGTCAGCCTGTCACAGAATTTAATTACTGTTGTGTAATCTCTCTGTCACAGATGTATCATTGACATAATTATGTAAATATCAAAGTGACACTACATCAGCCCACAGTACACCTTGGTAGTTATATAGGTGTACCTGATGTGCAAGTGCTCTGTGTAGTTGTGTACTTGCAGTTGATACTGCTTGACCCATACTGTACCGTGCAGATAGCTTGAAAGGTATGTAAATGCTACAGCAGCTATAGTTCACTTTCACACATAAATAAACAACAGACCTGTAGAGTATATAGCAGTACTTTTGTCAACTATATAGCCTATGATGATATGAATGGACTGTATTTCTCTCTCTCCCCACCTCTTTCTTCAAATATTTATTATTGTTCTGCATTGGTTATGTTTTACTATTAACATATGTTGTTCTATAAACTTTATTTTGGGGCATGTGTTTTATTATTGTTATGTATTACAATGGTTGCATATTAACATATCTTGTTGAATTACCAGTTCTGTCAGTCATATGCTATAACTGTTACTGGGGTGCTGTTAATACACTGACTGTTCTGTTATTCATTGTTCTGTTTCACATAATATACATTGAAATGCAATGGGATTATTTCCAATGTTCTGGCATGCTGCTAATACTAACAATAATTTTGTCATAACTAACCTAAATGTATTGATTCACCTCCATAACCACAGCATATCCAGGTAGGCCGGTTCCTGCTGATCTGCCTACCTAACCTCAGCCAGACATGGCACCAGGTCCCAGCATGTCTAGGACCCAAGCCGGTGGTTCCCCCTCTGCCAGCCCTGAACCACCTTTGGGTAGAGTGGTGGCAAAGGGGAGGTTATTATCCAGGATCAACTACTAGCCATGGTGAATAGGATTGTTTATAGGAGCTTCGAATGTTGCCTGTGCTGGATTGATTGCAGACTCGACAACCTGGTGAGGCCAGGAGGCTCTGGCACCCAGCCTGCACCACAGCCACCTTCGGGGCAGTGAAGGAGCAGTATGGACTGCCCATGGGTGGGGACCTCAATCATGCTGTTGCCATCTAGAGGCACATGCACTTTGGATTCCACAACACCCCCATCCAAGATGTTTACCCCTGCATGTGTCACACACTGCCCCTGTCTGCTGTCTTATCTGTCTTGTCTGACTGCAATTGTATCCTCCCATACCCACACTACATGTACCTATACCCCTTCTCCACTCTGTCCTTATTAAAAAAAAAAGAGGGCATCTGTCCCACAAAAATATATCTCCACATACATTGCTGCGGTAGCATTGTCGCCTCACAGTAAGACGTTGTCCTGTTCGATTCTCAGCTAGAGCATTTTCTGTGTGGAGACATGCGTGAATGGGCGTACCTTCATTGAAGGTTGTGTGTCAGGGCCGGCAACTCGGCACGTAAAAATCTACTGCCAATCATTAGCGGACCGGAGTTCCGCTGTGGCGACCCCTAACCAGGAAAAGCCGAAAGACGCAACAACAACAACATAGCTCTCTATTTTGCACGATTCCACTGGACACAACAAATTTGCTCCAGTTGGCTTGACAGCACATTTATGTTATCCTCACCCCTCTCTCTGGGGTTTGAGAGTCCAAAATCATCCACAAAATCTGTCAAACTGCACAACTCTTGCTGTACAAGAAATGTAAAGCTATGGTCCTTCCCTACACTCATTCTGCACATCCCTAACTGTCTTTCACTATGTTTTTCCCCCTGCTTGCCCTCATTGCACCTCTGTCTTATCACCCCCTTTTTCATTCCTTTTTAAATTTTAGTGGGGGTTTGTGCTGAGCTAAACAGAGCGCTGCTATGTGGAGTGTTGCTCAGCAATGTGCAAATCCACTTAAATGAGCTTTAAAGTGCTTTAATGATCCTGTGTGTTTCCCACAGTGTTAGGCACATCTATAAAATAATCTCCTCTGCCATGTTTTGAGTCCAGGCCACTGTGAACTACAGCCTACTGCACTAACCCACTAGGCCACACAGATGTTAATTAAAGCAGGTGTTTTCAGTAATAGATACTGATTACCACTGACAGACCGAAATCAAACCTAATGTGACAAATGGGTGTGTACCTGTGACTCTGATGGAGAAATACAATAGTAGACAGCCAAAAAATAATATTGCCAGTACATGAAGCCTTGGATAGCAGGTAAATGTTCCCTTTTCCCTGTAACATCTTCAAACACACCTGCTAAGACATCAGCAGCAGAGTACATATGTCCAAATGGGACCCTGTTGCTGAACAACTGCCTTTGAATGCCATGCACATACTGATGGATGCAGATGTGTGTCACAGCCTGTATGTTAGCACATATATGTGGCAAATACAGCTGCTGCAGCACTGACTCAGTGTCTCAGTCTGTTAAATCCCTTGCATACAGAACATTTTGCCACACACAGTCTTGGGTTCAAATTCAGTGTGTTGCACTTCAAATGCATTGTAGTGAACACAGCAAGGCATGACTGAGTCATGCAGTTTTAATCCCCATAGGTTACTGCTTCTGAATTATCAGCTAACCAGTTTTGGAAGTCACAGGCCTGCAGGAAGGGGCACACTGCACATATATCATATAGCTTAACTGTATCTTGCCTACTATTCTGCTATTGGCACTGCTGCATAACAGATGTACCTTAAGCACATGCCTTGATTGGACTGTAATGGGTACCCTTACCCTGGCTCTGCTGTAACAACAGGGCTACCACAACTGCCACAGTTACATGTACAGCTTGCAGGCCTCCAAAATGGTCACCGCCCCTCCCCATTGTGTCCTAGGCTGCAGGAGCAGCTGCAACCTGGAGCATATACAACTGTATGTTAAGGTAGCTGCTACAGACTGACCATATATTCCAACCCCCTATAATAAGGGATCTGGACACAACTATACATCAAGTGGGGGGTCTAAGGCTCAGAGATAGGGACAAGATTCACAGTTTGCCCCTACAAAGATAGTAAGTTGATAGAGTAGTAGCTACTGTATTTCCATGCATATTCTGATGGTTATGAAGTGTTACACTCACATGTCTCTCTCCCCTTCTGATCTCAACCCACGATGCTTGTCACTGACCTGCCAAATGACTACACTGTCATGGGACACTGACCAAACATATGAGGCAAAACTGTGGACATACTTCATACATCTCTACAGTGGACAGTATTTGTACTGGTTCCCTATTAGATGAATGAATGCTTAAAATGTTGAGTATGACATGCTTGACAGCTTTTAAGAAAATGTTCATCTAAGCAAAACCTCAGAATCTTGAAACAAGAAGTTTCAAAAAGTTATTTGGCCAGCCATCAGGAGGCCAATAGCTGATGTCAGAATGTTCACCCTGTATAGCTATTCCTACAGTCCTCCACTGTGGTGTGATCTAAAAGTTAGTATATTTAAGTAGGGGGGTGTGGGGGTCACAGCCCCCTCCATTGGGGGTATGGGGGGCAAAGTCACCACATTATTTTGTTGATTTTTTTTTTTTTATTTGTTTTTTTTTTTTTGAGTGGGGGTTGTAATGGTGTACAGTACATTTTAGCCATCAGCCGCTAGCTTCCTGATGGCGGGCCAGCTATAACTTTTTGCAACTCCTTGTTTTGACATTCTGGGGTTTCACTTAGATGAATGTTCGCTTAAAAGCTGTTGAACATGCCGTACTCAACATTTTAAGTGTTCGCTCATCTAATTTAGACCCTTTGTACTTACTCTCTGTGATGCTGTATTCTCCACACCTCAGTAATGTTCATCTCAAAAACTAAGAAAGGGGCCAAGAGCTACATGAAGGCCTTATAAATTGCATTGTGGTACCATGTCATTGGCTAATGACAGTGCAATTCAGCTGTTTTGGATGCAGTAGCAGTTCTGAGCCACAGATTTCTGCAGAGGCAATAACTTGTTAATGAGCATTACATACAAAAGGCAAGAAACTGCTTATGGGGAACAGGTCTGTATGTGGTTTTATTCACACAGTATATGTGCAAAGCATTTGCAGATGAATGCATCAATAAAAGGAATACATCACTCTGCCAGGTATGTACTACATTTCCCCATAAAAGGGATGCAGATGGGGGGATGGAAGTATGGGGAATAGGGATTACAACAGTAGGCTTGTATTAGATCTATGATAATGGCATGACAGTGATTGCTGTACAACTCCTACAGGCATGCCTGTCAATTGTCCCTGCTTTAAATCACATCTCTGCTCTGTCCCTGTCCACCCCTCCTGCAATGGTTGGTTGTTGTAATAAACATAGTGGATTACACGTTAGACATAGTGACACTAAGTAAGGATGTACATTCCTGTAACATCAAACCATGCATTGTAATTCACCACCTCTTAGTCTGTCAATGTCAGACAGAAATAGTATTAGCATTGTAAAAGTGTCCCTAAATGCCCCTGATGTACCCTGACTAAGTCCCTGTCTGGCAGAAGTCATCCCTGTCTGGTTGAGAGCTATGTCTGACATACCTCTCAACTTCCTACAGTAAGAA
>NC_056729.1:1918899455-1918950207 GCF_019279795.1 Protopterus annectens
TGCCCTAGGGCATTTATATGCCTAGCCAGAATGTGTTTGGCTTTCGCCACCCATTTTAAATTTATTTTGCTATGCCCTTTTTCGAGGTTAGTGTGCTGTGCCTCTGTCTAACAGTGGCACAGAAGTGATACCCGGGGGAAACCTACGATCTCCCATCCACTCATCAAGATTCCTCTTGAAGAGAGTCAATGAGGGACTCTGCCTAACCTGGACTGGGATTTTATTCCAGAGTGAAGGGAGCCTCTGGGTTATGAATCTGTCCCTCCAGCATGTCCTATTTATTTCAGTGCTGATGTTCAAGTCTCTCGAGCGCGTAGCTCGATGGGATTTGGATTTTCTGAGGTGCAGCATGTCCATTAATTCCGGGTTGGACATGGCTTTATACATCAGGCACAGATCGCCTCTGAACATGCGGTATGCCACTGAGTAGAGCTGGAGTTTCTTTAACCGGGCAGCATATGGCATCTGTTTGAGCCCTTTGATCCTCTTGGTGAGGTACTTTTGGGGTCTTTCCAGTTGCTGCAGGTGTCTGGTAAGGTACATCCCAAAAGGGGCATTGTACTCAATTATGGGCCTGATGAGGGATGAGTAAAGAGGCACGATGACCTCCCCTGATCTAGATGTGAATCCCTTCATGATTAGGTGGGCTATATAAAATGTTTTTCTAACCACTTTGGCCACGTGGTTGTCAAATGAGAGATTGCTATCAACTTGGGTCCCCAGGTCCCTAATTACTTCTTCATTTAATGGATTACCACCTATGTGGTAATTTGTGGCACTTTGTTTTGCCAAAGGGGATGACTATACACTTTTGGCATTTAGCTTGAGGCCATGGCTCTGGCACCAGTTGTCTGTTTCTATGAGGCCCTTTGGAGGATGCTTGTGTCGGCTGGAGAGTCGATTATGGCGCCCAGTTTGCAGTCATCTGCGAACTTGGTCAGCCACAGTCCTTCCGTGTTGGCCTGTACCTCCGAGAAATATATACCGAACAAGAGAGGTCCCAGGACTGAGCCTTGTGGGACACCACTTGTAACTGGTTTGGAGTCTGACATGGCTCTAGCAATTCTAACCATGTGGGTTCTGTCCTTGAGCCAGTTTGCAATCCATCTAGTGACATAGGGGTTTATATTTAAGCTGGTGAGCTTATCTGTAATGCCCGAGTGGGGTATTGTATTGAAGGCTTTTGCGAGGTCCAGGTAGGCTGTGTGGACCACCTTCCCTTGTCAATGGCCTTGGTGACTGTTTCAAAGAAATCAACCAGGTTTAAGAGGCAGGATATGCCCTTAACAAAGCTGAACTGGGTAGGATCCAGTGTCTGTAGGTTCCCAATATCTTTATTTATGAGGTCCATGATGATCCTTTCCATAGCTTTGCAGACCAAGCTAGTCAGGCTTATGGGGCGATAGTTTCCAGGATCCGTTGAGGCACCACCTTTATGGAGAGGGACCACTGTTGCTGTACGCCACTCTTTGGGCACATATCCTGTAGTAAGGCTGAGATTGAACAGTAGTTTTATGTTTGGGTTTAGCTCTTCTTGGAGTTCATGTAGGACACAGCCCGGGACACCGTCTGGTCCCATTGATGCTGTGTTTTTTGCTTTAGAGAGGGCGGCTCTTACCTGAGCATCTGAGATGTCAGGGGGGCAGCACTCTGCTGGGATAGACAGTTGCCCTTTTGGTGGGAAGGGGGGGGAGAAGTTTGTGCTGAACCTGTCAGCTAGGATGTTGGCAATGTCTGTGGGTTCAGTGTATTTTTTGTCATTTTGGACTAATTCTGAGCATATCTGGGAATTACCACCCAGGTTCCTAACATAACTAAAGAAAGTCTTGTGATTATCCTTAGTGTCCTGTGCAATTTTTCTCTCGAAGCTGGCCTTAGACAATTTTATGAGTGCCCATAGTTTTTTGCTAATACTGATCAGTGATGCCTTCCCTTTTTGGGATTTTGCTCTATCATTTAGTAGCTTCCTCCTTCTATTGTATAGTTTGTTTATAGCTGGGGTCCACCAGACAGGACGTCTGCCTTTGGAGGATTGGGTCTTGGTTTTATTTGGGATCGCATGATCCATGCATTCCTGAAGGTGTTCATAGAATGCGTTTATAAAGGATTCTGTGGTCTGGGCCGTATTTTTCACAGGCCTGGGGGCTTTGAAGGATTCCACCTCGGTTTTGAGGAGTGTGAAATTTGCTTTAGAGAAGTTTTTCACTGTGGTTTTCTGGGCAGGGGGTGGGGTCGGGATGTGAATATCCAGTGAGATTAGTTTATGGTCTGATCTTACCAGTGAGGGATACACTTCATGTCTGGAGCATAAAGTCCCCATGTTGGTGATGATCAGGTCCAGTATGTTTTCCCCTCTTGTGGGAGTGGTAACAAGTTGTTCCATAGCATTTGAGTTTATAAATTCTAGGAACCTTTGGGCTAGGGTGTTGGAGCTAGAGTAATGCTCCCAGTCTATGTTTGGGTAGTTGAAGTCGCCCAATATAATGGTGATTGGAGAGACCTTCATATGTAAATGAGAAATTGCATAAAATGGCATATGCTAATGAAGTGTTCTTGTAATTCATAGTTCATTACCATCACTGTATGCACATCCATTGTTAACAGCACTGCTGTGCTTCTGGCATCCACTTTGCAATTTATGAACTTCACTTAGTGATCTCTTAGTTTAACCATTTATGCACAAACATTAAATTATGTCATTTCCCCATAAATCCCTGCAGTAGTTTAACCATGTATGCAAAAGCAGTAAATGATACCATTTCCCCATCAATCCACTCAATAGTTTAAACATTTGTGCACAAAGACTTAAATGCACTTTTTCCCCACCAATCCCTTCAGTAGTTGAACTATATATGCACAAGCACTTAAAGGACACCTTTTACCCATCAGTCTCTTCAGTAGTTTAACAATATATGCACAAGCAGTAAATTATACCATTTTCACAGCGATCTCTTCACTAGCTTAACCATGTATGCACAAGCACTTAAATGACAACATAGGATCACAGGAGGTTACTAGGCTAATGGACCTGTGTCCCTTACAAGCCTATTCAAGAGTTTATCCCCACAAGGAAACTTCAGTCAGCACCTGTTGCCCTTGTCAATGAGGGACACAGGTGGAACCCCTGGGATGAATTTGTGGTTTCCCATCCACTCATCAAGGTTCTGCTTGAAGAGGGTCAGCAAGGTGTTATGTTTGACGTGTATGCAAAGTCTATTCCAGAGAAGGGGCAGCCTCTGGGAGACAAACTGTCTCTCCAGCAGGTTTTGTTAATGTCACATATTAGATTCCGGCCTTTCTGAGCGGGTAGCACATGAGGAGTTAGACTTATGGATATGGAGCATCTCTAGTAGAGCAGGGTCTAAGATTGCTTTGTAGACACAGATCACTCCTGGGAAATCTGTACGATAACTAGTAGAATGATAGTGATTTCAGCCTGTCTGCATAGGACAGATGCTGGAGGCCATGGATTCTCTTTGTGAGGTATTTCAGTGGCCATTCCAGTTGGTGCAGATGTTTGGAGAGGTACATCCCAAACTGGAGGGGGTTATACTTGATTATTGGTCTAATAAGGAAGGAGTATAGAGAGGTAATAACCTTCTTTTTCTAGATGCAATCCCTTTACTTATAAGATGAACCAAATAAAAGACTTTTCTGATTATTGTCACTACATTATGGTCAAATGTGAGATTGTTATCAACCTCAGTGCTCAGGTGTCTCACCACAGGTTGCGTGCTTAGGGGGTTGCCATTCTTGTGGTAATCGGCAGGGGTTGTGTTTTGCTGAAGGGTATGATGATGCATTTTTTTGCATTTAGCTTGAAGCCATGACTTTGGCACCAGTCATTAGTTGCTGTGAGACCCTCTTGCAGTATGTTAACATTGTTTGGGGAGTCAGTGACAGCACCTAACTTACAGTCATTGGCAAACTTGGTCAGCCACAGGCCTTTTGTCTTTTCCTGTACCTCTGAAAAATAGATGCCAAACAGTAGGGGTCCCAGGACAGATCCCTGGGGAATTCCACTAGTGACAGGTCTGTTATTAGAGGTGGAGGTGCCTATTTTGACTTTGAGGGTCCTGTTGGTGAACCAGTTGGCCATCTACCTGATGAGATAGAGATTTACATCAAGTTATGCTAGTTTTCGATGATTCCTGAATGGGGGAATGTGCCAAAGGACTTGGCCAAGTCAAGGTAAGCTGTATGTACTGACTTTCCCTCATCCAGGGCCTTGGTGACAGTCTCAAAGAAGTCAATCAGGTTCAACAGGCAAGATCTGCCCTTGACAAATCCGAACTGGGTGGTGTCATGTGCTTGGTGATTGCCTATGTCCTTGCTTATGAAATCCATAATAATATACTCTATGGCTTTACAGATCAGACTTGTCAAGCTAATGGGGTGATAGATTCCAGGGTCAGTAGTGGTACCACCTTTCCCCATCAATCCTATCAGTAGTTTAACCATGTACTCATAAGCAGGAAATAGCATTATTTTGCCAATGATACCTTCAGTAGTTTGTCCATGTATGCATAAGCACAAAATAACAATAGTAAATCAGTTCTCCCATTGACCCCTTTAGTAATTTGACCCTTATTTGCATAAGCACTAAATGACACAAAATTAAATTAGTTTTACCACATTTTGAACTGTATCATAAGAATTTCCACTACTTTGAAGTTTTCGTAAAACCACTTGTCCATGCTGCTGCTATTATACATTAATCACCTAAGTTCAGGTTCCTTTACATGTTTTCTATGCAAATGAGGCCTTTTTACTTTTATCTCTGCTAATCAGAGTAAAACGTTCTAAGGAGCCTTATCCACAATGTAACATGCCCCCTAATCTTTATGCCTTAAATACGTTATGCCTTTGCAATAAGGAGGCATGTTTACCAAATTGCATCCATGTTTCTGCAGTCGACATAAATAACATGCAATTACTATATTTACATATCTGGGTAGCACCACTATTCATGAAATATGTCTAACACCACCCAAGGCCAGGGCTATGAATACCACATATAATCTTTAAGCCACCAGAACATACTTCTCCAGTCTCCTGACACAAACTCTGATTTCCTGGACTCTTTTAAACTGTTATTAGCAGCCAAATTATCCACATTAGGTAAAAGGTATTTATTGCCATATTCCACAGCTACTTGTAAACAGCCTTGTGCTCAGTAAGAACACATTTCAGCTATGTCATCCTGCTATACAGCAGGTTCATTACTCATCTCTTCTTCTGATAACATTTTCCTAGTAGTGGATACTTGCTCCTAGTTATTTCCCCGCTAGTGTCCTTTCAATAATTGTAATCAACACTCTCTCTCTCCTTGTCCTTATTTTTTCCTCCCGCACATTATTACTTCCCATGTCATTTTAGTACTCTGTTTGGCATCAGAATACTTTGTTATTTCTCAGCTCCTTATATTATTAGAATTATAGTCAATTTTTTGAATAACTATATATTACTTTACTTGGCATAGACTATCCTACTTGCTGTACACACTGTATCCCTGATCAAAATTTCTTCTAGCAATATTCTGTAAATGTGTGTCAGTCTTTTTTCCCTTTGTATACCAGGTATACTCTAATTTATTGTAAATTTCATCTGTTGTGGATTTTTTCTGCCCTTGTGGATAATTACTTATCATTATTGCAAAATGATTTATGTGTCTTTCTCCCCAAATCATTCAAAAATTTTTAATTTGTTGTGGGACGTTTCTCCCTTTGTATATAATAACTCAGCAGCAGCTATTTAAATGTTTTTTTTTAAGCTATTGTGGAGTTTTCTTCCCAGACTTCCACTGAAAATAGGCGATTAGCTTAGTATGATTTTCCTAGTTATCAAAATACAAATAAAATAAATAAAATTTTAATGACAAGAAAAAAAATATGCATAGTTCTGCCAGATACCACAGTTATCTGAACATCACTGTCTTATATTTTAATGTTCTACAGCCACAGTATTACTTTTCCTTGTGCATTAGCTCACAACTTCTGGCTCCTTCTGCAGCCTTTCAGCACCATCTAGGAGCAAAAAGAGTGGGGGAATTTCCTCAGTGCCCTAATTAAAATTTCAGTCAGTAAGGATTCCATCTCTGGGTTTCTCCAAAAAAAGACATGGTCTATTGGGACCAACCCCATTAGAAAAGAGAAAATCAATCAATCAATAAATAAATTAACATTTATTGCAGTTCAGAGGTCTTGTTCCAAATTGTTGGTTCAGTGGTCACATGATAGCTGATGCAGTTGTGGATTTTGAGTTGTTTAAACTGTGCCCATAGCAGTGCCTTCTCTTGATTAAAATGAACTTTAGGTCCTTATTTATTATAAAGGCAAAAATATTTTATTATTTGTTTAAATGTTTTTTTTTTTTTTATTCAGGCAGCTACCTTCATTGTTGTTGGGAGTTTAATGATTTTCTCTGGATGAAGTGATATATCCTTGACATACTGTGTTTTAATTTTATTTCATGTATGTGTGTGTGTGTGTGTGTGTGTGTGTGTGTGTGTGTGTGTGTGTGTGTGTGTGTGTGTGTGTGTGTGTGTGTGTGTTTATACATACATACATATAGCTTCATAATTTCATAGGTGTGTACTAGGCTAATGGCCCTGGAGCCTTTACAAGCCTAGCCCATAGGATTACTCTGGCATCGTGCCACCAAACCTTAGTTTCCAGTACCTCTGTCGAGTAGAACCACTGGAGTGATCCTCTGGGTGAATTTTCTATTTCCCATCCACTCCTCAAGATTTCTGTTGAAGAGGGCTAGTCAGGTGCTCTGTTTGACATGTATGGAAAGTCTATTCCATAGCATAGGCAATCTCTGTATTATGAATCTGTCCCTCCAGCATGTTCTGTTGATTCTGGTAAGGAGGTTGAGGTCTCTGGTGCGTGTAGTGCAGAGGGATTGGGATTTCTTTAGATGTAACATTTCTAATAGAGCTGCGTCAGACATTGCTTTATAAGTCAAGCAAAGATCGCCTCTATGTAGGCGATATGAGACAGAGAATAGTTGGAGTTTTTTCAGTCTGTCCATATAGGACAAGTATTTAAGACCTAGGATTCTCTTTTTGAGGTACTTTTGTGGCCTGTCCAGTTATTGCAGGTGTCTAGTGAAGTACATGCCAAATGGGGCATTGTACTCGATGACTGGCATAATGAGGGAAGAGTAGAGGGAGACAATGACCTCTTTTTTTTTGGATGAAATGAGATGTGCCACATAGAAGGACTTTCTGACCATAGTGGCAGTGTGGTGATCAAAAAAAACATTGCTGTCAGCCTGTGTTCCCAGACCTCTTATAATGCCTTCTGTGTTCAGTGGACTACCATCGATGTGGTAGTTGATGAGAACTGGGTTTTTCCCAAAGGGGATGATGACACATTTTTTTGGCATTGAGCTTAAGGCCATGATTCTGACACCAGTTGTTGGTCTCAGTGAGGCCTTTCTGTAGGATGTCAACATCACTTGCAGAGTTAATAATGGCTCCCAACTTGCAATCGTCTGCAAACTTTGTCAGCCAGAGTCCCTTTGTGTTGGACTGAACTTCTGAGAAGTAGATACCAAACAGGAGAAGACCCAGGACCAAACCCTGTGGGAGTGGGACTCCATTCGTGACTGTTTGGCAGTCTGACTTGGAGTCAGCTACTTTCACACTGTGGGTTCTATCTGTGAGCCAGTTTGCAACCCACCTAGTGATATTGGGGTTGATTCCTAGCTTAGTGAGGGTTTTCTATGATTCCTGAGTGGGAAATGGTATCAAAGGCCTTAGCCAGATCAAGGTAGGCTGTATAAACTAACTTGTCTTCATCCGCAGCTCTGATGACTGACTCAAAGAAATCAAACAAGTTGAGCAGGCATGATCTACACTTCACAAAACCAAACTGCATGGGATCCAGAGGTTGGAGATTCCCTATATCTTTGTTTATTAGGTCCATGATGATGCATTCCATAGCTTTGCATATCAGACTCATCAGGCTACTGGGGAGATAATTCCCAGGGTCAGTATTTACTCCTCCTTTGTAGAGAGGGATGACTACAGCAGTGTACCATTCAGTAGGAACAAAGCCTGAGGTGAAGCTGTAGTTGAATAGGGCACATAGGTGAGGTGCCAGTTCACTCTGTAGTTCATGCAGAACACAGCCAGGGATATTGTCAGGTCCCATAGAAGCTGTATTCTTGGCCTTGAACAGTGCTGTTTTAACATGTGCAGCAGTAATACTGTGTTCCTTGCAATCTACTGGCATTGTGATTGGGCCTTTGGGGGGGGTAAAGTTGGCACTGAATCTGTCGGCCAGTATATTGGCAATATCTGTTGGGTCAGTATAGGAGGTACCATTGTGCAGTAGCTCAGAGCAAATCTTGGTATTGCGTGGAGGTTCTTTACATAACTATAGAAGGCCTTGTAGTTGTCTTTACTATCTGCTGCAATTCTGTTTTCATAGCTACCTTTAGAGAATTTGATGAGGGATCTCAACTTTTTGTTGAGGCTGATAAGGGAGTTTTTACAGTCTTCCAGACTTCACCTTATTCTGCATCAGTTTCCTCCTTCTGTTGTAGAGTTTGTTTATGGCAGGGGACTACCAGATTGGCTTTCTTTTTTGGAGAAGAGCGTCTTGGCTCTTTTGGGTATGGTGAGATCTACGCATTTGTGTACGTGTTCGTACAGTGCATTGGTGTATGATTCGGCAGTCATGAAACTATTGTCCATTTGCATGGGTGCCATAAAGTTAGTGACCTCTTTTCTTAGGATCCCAAAGTTAGCTTTGGAGAAGTTTTTCATGGTCATTTCATTTTCGGTGGGGGATGTGCATTTCCAAGGTGATTAGTTTGTGGTTGGTTCTAACCAGGGAGGAGTTGATTATTAGTGTAGAGCAATGGTCACCCATGTTAGTAATGACCAGGTCAAGGATGTTGCTACCTCTAATGAGGGTAAGAATGAGCTGGTTCAGGGCATTGGAATTAATGAATTCCAGGAAACATTGGGCAAGTGTATTGGTACATGAGTAGTTTTCCCAGTTAATGGAGGTGTAGTTGAAGTCACCCACTATGAGTGTGTTAGGTTGGACCCTAATATTCTCCAGGGTGCTTAAGAATGTTTAGTGAATGTCTTGGGACATGGTTGGGGACCTATAACAGCCTGTGACCTGAATCACTGTCTTACACAATGTTAGCTGCAACTGAAGTATCTCTGCTGCGTTATCTTGGGTTACCAGTCTGGAGGTGCTGACATCCTTTATAAACATGGAAACACCACCACCTTTGGAGCTTCGGTCCAAGTTCTGGGGCCGAAAGGTGTGGAATGAGTTATAGCCTGGTAGTGCAGGGGTGATTTCTGCTGCCTTGAACCAGGTCTCTTTTTACAGCACAAATGTCGATGTTCTCCATTTTAAGGATTGCTTTGAGTGAGTGCATTTTGAGATTTAGTCATCTAGCGTTGAGCAGCATGACCCTCAGATTGCAATTGCTTGTAGCTGTTACAGTGGTAATGTGCTCTTTGGAACACCATCTAAAAAGGCACTATAGTGGTGGTAAGAGCCTTGGCCAGTATCCGGAAATCCAAAAGTGACAGATGCAGACCATCTCTGGCAAAGCATCGAGGCCTGTCATTCATGTCATCCCAGGCAGACAGATACTGGATCCCCTTAGAATGACACCAGAAACTTAGCTAATTGTTGAAATCAATCATTTTCTGATGGTTCTGTGGTATAATTCTGGGTGATGGTAGGATGATTCTCAGGGCTAAGGTCGTACCCGCTTGGGCTACATAATCCGAGAGCTTCTCCATGTCTCTTTTCATGTAGTCAAGGGAAGTACATCTCAGGTCATTCACACCCACATGTACAATGACAGGGTCATATTTGTACCTGTTGTTGAGGGACCTGCGTGTGTGTATTATATGGTGGATCCTGGCACCTGACAGACAGCTGATTGTTACCTAGTGAGTGGGACATCAGTGTGCCTCACTATCGAGTCAACTATGACTAGTCTGCTGGGCATGCTATTTTACCTTAGGGGCTTTGTTTGAGTGGCACACTGTTTAGGAGAGTTATGTGTCATGTGATTAGTGTTGTGCTGGGTGGTTGAGTGCATTTCTGCCTTGGAGGTCTCTGCTATTTGGGTAGATATTTATTGAGCTCCTCCACAAAGGTGGGTGCGTGGTTTGTGTTTTTATGTGAAGGCAGTGCTGGTGTGTGTTCTAGAGGGCTATGTGTTCCATGTGGTTTGCAACAAGTGCTGACCTTCTCCTCTTGACCAGCTATTCCAGTCTTGGTTGGAGAGTGCGTGGCTTCAAATTTTGGTATATAAGTGCATCTCTCGCAAGTCTGATTGTTGGGGGGTAACAGGAGAGGGTTGTTGGTGTACATGAGGCAGTTGCTACATTGCCTCAGAATGCCCAAGTTCACCAGGTTAACAGGAGAAAGCACAGGGAACTGACCTTTAGACATGCGTGGAGGCATGGGCATTAATAATAAGTGCTGGAGCTGTTTCCTTGTTGAATGCTTAGTCCTGGTAGCACTTTTGCGTGCTACAACAATTGCTACAAGAAGTCTGGTATGGTAAAGTGCTTGACTAATAAGCTAGTAAAAGTGCAGGAGAGGAGAGAACTAGCATATCTAAGGGAAAAATTGAAGAGCAGACTTTGGTACCTTTTAGAAGCTTGCAAACAGTCCTGGATACAGCAAATCTGTATCTGGACTAGACTAGTTACAGGAAAGGTGGGAAACAAGTGCAATGCGGCTTTTAAACCAGGAAGGTGAAAGAAATGGAAAAATTGCCCAAATGGCCAATAAACTACAAATTCTGGACCAGAAATCACTCCTCTTGTGATATATAGGCTACCTAGTGCTTACCACTCCCACTGATAAGCTAGAAGGCTTCACTCCAACACAGAAAGGCTTGGGGGGCTCAGAAGCTTAAATACAGTCCTAGATACAGCAAATCTGTATCTGGACTACACTAGTTACAGAAAAGGCAGAAAAAGCGCAAACATGAACTTTTAGACCAGAAAGTTGAAGGAGATGGAAAAAACTGCCCAAACGGCCAATAAACTACAATTTCTGGGCCAGAAACTGCACCTCTTGTGGTAGATAGTCTACCTAGTGCTTACCACTCCCACTGACAAAGTAGAAGGCTTCCCTATGGCACATAGAGGCTTGGGGGGCTCAGAAGCTTACAAATAGCCTTGGATACAGCAAATCTGTATCTGGAATAGGCTAGTTTATAGGAAAGGTGGGAAACAAGCGCAAATGCGGGCTTTTAAACCAGAAAGTTGAAGGAGATGGAAAAAAGTGCTCAAACAGCCAATAAACTACAATTTCTGGGCCATAAACTGCTCCTCTTGTGGTAGATAGGCTTCCTAGTGCTTACCACTCCCACTGATAAGCTAGAAGGCTACCTTCAATGCAAAAAGGCTTGGGGGGCTCAGAAGCTTATGTACAGTCCTGGATAAGGCAAATCTATATCTGGACTAGACTAGTTACAGGAAAGGCGGGAAAAGAGCAAACATGGGTTTTTAGACCAGAAAGTTGAAGGAGATGGAAAAAAATGCCCAAATGGCCAATAAACTACAATTTGTGGGCCAAAAGCAACTCTTATGGTAGATAGAATAAGGCTACCTAGTGCTTACCACTCCCACTGATAAGCTAGAAGGCTTCCCTCCAATACAGAAAGGCTTGAGGCTCAGAAGCTTGATAAGCTACATGGCTTCCCTCCAACACAGAAAGGCTTGGGGGAGCACAGAAGCTTACAAACAGTCCTGGATATAGCAAATGTGTATCTGGACTAGACTAGTTACAGGAAAGGTAGGAAACAAGCTTAGAATTATTATTTTTTTACAGAAAAGCAGCTAAAACAGCACTAAAAGCAATTCAAGTACAGTGCAAGCTAGCACACTTGAATGTGTAGCAATACTAAAGCAATCTATTCAAACTGTATTCTGAACTGAATTCAATTATTGTTAATTCAACTCTGAACAGTTAAAAAGTGCCATAAAATATACTTCCTGGGCCAGAAACTGCTCCTCTTGTGGTAGATAGGCTACCTAGTGCTAATCTCTCCCACTGACAAGTTAGAAGGCTTCCCTCCAACACAGAGAGGCTTCGGGGGCTCAGAGGCTTACAAGCAGTCCTGGATACACAAAACTGCATCTGGACTAGACTAGCTACAGGAAAGGTTGGAAACAGGTGCAAATGTAGGCTTATAGACCAGAAAGTTGAAAGAGATGGAAAAACTGCCCAATGGCCAGTAAACTACAATTTCTGAGTCAGAAACCACTCTTGTGGTAGAGATGCTACCTAGTGCTTACCACTCCCACTGATAAACTAGAAGGCTTCCCTCCAACACAGAAATGCTTGGGGCGCTCAGAAGCTTAGAAACAGTCCTGGATATAGCAAATGTGTATCTGGACTAGACTAGTTACAGGAAAAGCAGGAAACAAGCTTAGAATTATTTTTTTTCTTACAGAAAAGCAGCCAAAACAGCACTAAAACCAATTTGTGTACAGTGCAAGCTAGCACACTTGAGTGTGTAGCAATATTAAAGCAATTTATTCAAACTGTATTCTGAACTGAATTCAGTTATTGTTTAATTCAACTCTGAACTGTTAAAAAGTGCCAAAAAATATACTTATCAACTGAGAAGCACACTCAGCCAGAACACAAAGTAAAGTGGAAGGGGAGAAAGGAGAAAGAGAAGATAATTCAAGGTTAAGAGCCTAAGTTGGTTGGCCTACTTAAATGTTCTCCCTGTATTAGGTAGAATGAGCTAATGACACTAGACTGGGATAAATCCGGGACAGAGCTGAACAGATGAGACTGGTAGGAATGTCTGAAATCAAAATATGATCTTACTGTACTCAGATGAGTGAGCAAATGAGATGGACCCAGGAGGAGTGTTCAAACACAAATTTACAGGAGTGGCAGGCAATTCCAAAGCCACCAAGATTAATACCACAACAAGAACAGGGAGGGATGGTGAAAAACTAACTGAAGAGAGACAGAGAGATCACAATATTCAGTGAAGCAAATAAATAAAACGAAAAATAAAATGCAGTACTGTCTTGTAACACTGCAAGTTTGTACTTATCTCAGCTTGTAATAAAGTTTATGTAGGTATATAACTACTAACCAAACAGCTCAAATATTCAGCTATTCAGCAGAAATAAATTCAGAGATAAATGATTAAGACTTATAAGCACAGAGAAACGTTCCAGGCTAAGAGTTTAACACTAAACATCAATAAAGTGAGAAAAATAACCCCACTTACTACAGACAGAAACAGAGCGATCATAATATTCAGTGAAGCAAATAAATAAATAGAAAAATAAAATGCAGTACTATCTTTAATGCAATAATCAATGAAACAAATAAACAGAAAAATAAAATGCAGTGCTATCTTATAACACTGCAAGTTTGTACTTATCTCAGCTTGTAATAAAGTTGATGTAGGTATATAACAGCTAACCAAACAGCTCAAATATTCAGCTATTCAGCAGAAATACATTCAGAGATAAGTGACTAAGACTTATAAGCACAGAGAAACCCTCTAGGCTAAGAGTTCAACACTGAATATCAATGAAGTGAGAACAATAACCCCCACTTACTCTAGAGAGACAGAGAGATCACAATATTCAGTGAAGCAAATAAATAAACAGACAAATTAAATTCAGTACTATCTTATAACACTGCAAGTTTGTACTTATCTCAGCTTGTAATAAAGTCGATGTAGGTATATAACAGCTAACCAAACAGCACAAATATTCAGCTATTCAGCAGAAATCAGTATACACACACACACACACACACACACACACACATACATAAATATATATATATATATATATATATATATATATATATATATATATTTATATATATATATATACACACACACACACACACACACACACACACACACACACACACACACACACACACACACACACACTTTAGAAAATGTAGTTAATTTAAATATTGTTGACAGAAGCAATCCTTTAATAGAATAAGCCCTGGATAAGAATACACTTTCAGTTTTAGTCAAACCTATTATTTTCCATGGACTAAAATACAATCTTTGAGTAATACAAACCATCTGTAATAGTGAAACAGCAATATCATGCTTAGAGGACAGCAGACTATTCCTGCTATGTTTCAAAGGTAGTCATGAGGCTCACTTAAATACGATTTCATACACAAAACATCATAAGCAATGCACCTTACTCTACCCCATGTTAGGTAATACAACAAACTCTGACATGAAATAAGGGAAACAACTTTAACATCTGTTGACTTCTGAGTGTAACCAAAAGGACAAATCATGAAAAAGGATCATTGGTTTCCAAGTAAAACTGTTAAAAATCTAGTTCCTGTGACTCTAGTAGTACTACAGAAATATAAGTGTGAAGAAATTCAGAGTAAATATATTACAGTATAAGCGTGTCAATGCCCCCTTTGGCATGTGCCTGACTAGGCAAATTCAACAGCTGGAATGCCCACAGAGGTTCCTCACTCAGAGAATCCAGGGTATTAACACACTGTCCTATACAATCACCTTAGAGTCCTGTCTTTATATTCCAACAGGTTACTGAGATGTGATTTTTGATTGACATATAAAGCATCCTTAGATCCAGTCCTGATGGAGCTTTTGCACATTTTCTAAACAAGCAGTACCAGAAACACTAGATCCAGGGATTTGAACTTTGCTTGTGGCATAACTAGAACATATTGGATCATGAAAGGCTCTCCATGCTCTGGAACAGGTTCCCCCATCCATGTGAAGGTAAACCCATTCCTAACCCTATTCAAATGTAACCGTGACCAGTGGGTTGGAAATCACAAATTCATTCCAGGCCTGGCCATCATGTTTCTTATACATGGAAGCTGACATTAAACATTGCCTAACTAACATTGAGTAAGTAATCATAAATTCTTACATGGGCAAGCCTCCTTGTCTCTTATAGACAAAGCCTGATAGTAAACATCCCTTAACTATCATACCCCAGCAGAACTATTTATCAACCTCCTAACTAACATGCCCTTCCTAAAAAGACACCCCTCACCAATTAAGATGCAAATGTTACAAGGGGATTGGAGTAGCTTATGTGACTAGGCTTATAAAAGCCCTGGTTTTCATTAGCCTGGTATATACCTATTAAACTATGATGCAGCTTATGATATTGACCCAAATGTTGTCTTTCAACAATTTGACTGACTGTCTACAAAACTGGCCTGTGCAGGCTAAGACTTCTTCATTCATTCACCATATGCATTCAATGTGAGTGACACCTCCCAGTGCTGTAAATTTCAACAGTGCCATTTTAATCAGAACACTTTAGTTCTACAATGGGAACTTTCAAAAACTCACATTGTCCTCCATTTTTTCTGCCATGACCACCTGGTTTAAAAATATTTCTCTGCACATGCTTTATAATGAGTTTATCCAGATGTAGGTTGATGAACACTCCTGACTTTTGATCATGGCTTATATCCTTGACAGGTAAGACAGTATGGGATAGCTGTTTGCAAAAGATTGTGGCTATCTTTTTTTTTTTTTTTGTCAAGATCCTATGATCAGGAATGTCTGGCTTCTATAGCAACATGTCTGTCCTTGAGCCCCACTCCCCCCACCAACTGGTCTGTATTTGCTAAGACCTCTGACTGGTGACTCAGATATCTGGTAGAAACATTGTGGCTAGGATTCACCACTTCTACTTTCAGATTCCTTGTATCCCTCTTTCTCTTAATATTACAGCCCTTGCCCCCTTCCTAGCATAATGACAATAGAGCAGGCTTGGATGGCAATGCGGAATGACCAAGGAGATATAGCCATGCCTGCTTCTGGGCAGACATACTCACAAAGTAGCCTGCAGCTGAAGCTTGGCTAACTCTGCATGCCTCCATGTCTGTCTGGATCCCATGACCTCCACCATTAGGTTAATATTAATCCATACAACCCCTCCCTTCCCAGGATAGCCCCCCACCCTCCCTACCTGTGCTGTAAAGCTCCAGACTGCAACACTAATGTTCACTCTTTGGAATATTTCTTTTTTGCCCACTGTTGCTTGTCAGGGAAATTAAGTTAATGGGAGTGGGGGACTTGTCCCCCTCACCTGAGTGCTGCAGGGATCCACTTGCAGAATTCCTAATAACATGGGAATGGTTTAGATATAGTATATTGCCAATATGGACTGAGCATTTCTTTAAGTGATTTTGTATTCACCACTCTTAGGGAAAACATTCACAAACTTATCCAATAAACTGCCAATGAATTTCACGGGCTAAAGTTACTAAAAATGAAATATAATCAGACTCACCTGTGAGTTAGAACCTAAAAAGTTTGATACAGCTGTAGAAATATTTTGCAGTTTTTAGATTTAATATACATAATGATTACTAAAATCAGAATTCTCAGGGTTATTGTGGTTACAGAACTGATGAGCGTTTGAGTGTTTATACTACTAGACTTATGCCATACAAGAACTTTGTGTAGCTCGTAAAATGAATAGTAATGAATTCTGCAATTCATTGTGTAGTAAAATATCCTGACGATGGAGGATAAGCCACAGGGTAGTTTCTTATAGCTTTTATGAATCATTCCTTAATATGGATCACTTAATAGGCGGTATGTACTCTGAGCCAGTACATCAAATTGCTGCTGGTAAACTAGGAATAACTTGCATTACTGATGCTGAACTATATGTTTTGGGATGAGGAAATCAAGAGTCAGTTGCATGTTTTCTGCATAATTGAGTTAGGTGTGGCAGGTTACAAAACTTTGATAAAGGGTGAGAAGCACAGAAAGATAATCTGCAAATGGATATCAGATACAAGTAGATACCACAGTGGGTAGAAACGTATTTTAACATAGAGTCTATGAATTCCACAAGACAGCTAACGTACAAGAAACACATTTTTTACAGCACTTGTTCTTGCATATCCACCACAGTATCAACAAGAGATTATAAAGACATATTATTCAAATGTCAACTAGTGAGGGAGAATTCAGTTAACAAAAAGATGCATCAGACTTTGAAGGGTATCTATTAGAGAATAAATGAATATGAAAGCAAAGACAGACCAAGCTCTTCAAGAAAACTGCAGTTAAAGAATTAGTACATTAAAAGCAAAGTCACCTGCCTTGTGGTGGAAAGAGGTAAACCATCCACCAATTCTTAAATATTTTGATGCAATTAGTAGAATTATTGTATTTCTATTATTTCCTTGCCTTTTCTTTTAGGTCAATATAATCAGCTGACTTTGACAAATGGATATAATAACTGCTTTGGAAGAGTATTAGTTTATATTAACAGTAGACCAGGAACAGTGTGTGATGAATCTTGGGACATCCATGATGCCAATGTTGTCTGTAGACAGCAGAACTGTGGGACAGCAATAATATCAGATACTGATTTATACTTTGGACAAGGAACCGATAACATCTGGCTTACAGATCTTTCATGTTATGGCAATGAGTCATCTATATTCCAATGTCCATCTAGCTTGAGGAGCATGAACAAATGCAGTCATTCAAATGATGTTGGTGTTGTTTGCTCTGGTAAGTTAAAAATGTTTGATTTTATTATTATTATTATGATGATGAAAAGACAGATAATGCACACTTGAAATAATTCAGAGGTAAGCAATGATGCAATATTTTTGGTGAAGTGTGCAAATCTTTTTTTCAGCAAACATCGCTTTGGAAACATTTTAATTTCTTCATCACAAAACTATAAAGAAAATTTGTATTGCAAAATTTAAATGTGTGATTTTAATTTGTGCAAGCAGAATTAATAAGGATTACAATGACTGTGTTCTGATTCAGAAATGCTGGCTGATATTTATGTAAGTGTGATATTCTGCTGTAATGGTCTGAATTGTTTTAACTTCACAGGCAACAAGCAGCATAAATGTCAAAACAGCAACTGACATATTTTAGCAAATAATAGCCAATGAAGTGGGCTTTACTGAGAATAAACAGACCATGCAGAGTTTTTATGAATATAACATCCACAGCAAGGGGAGCACATAGCAAATGGAATGCCAAGTATTTCCAAATAATGCCCAGTAAAATGTATATTTCCAAATAAAAAGGAGAAATCTGTTTTAATTTTTTTTTTCAAAACATGCTTTTTTGCAATACTCTTGGAATCACTCTGATCTTACATTTGTTGAAAAAATCCATTTGCATATTTTCAGTTTTACTTCAGCAATTAAATACTTTTTGTAAACTGCATATAAGGTTGCATATAGGAAAGGCCCCTGATATCACTAAGTACATGCTGGACAAATATTTAGTCTCCCTTATAGGCAATGGCAGTTAGTTCTAGTAAAGAACAGTATGAAATGGGTTTGATCCTGTTTATACTTCTAGAGAAGTCTGATTTAAATCTGACATGCCTTTGCAAGAATTGTAGTACATTGAAGCAATCCTAAGTCCAGAATGGACTTCAAGTTCCTTATTGTGTAGTGATTTATAGGCCAAAAAAAGTTTTACTCTTAGACACCAATATCAAAAGTAGTAGATATCCAAGACCTGTAGTCTACTAAAATAGTTTTAATTTATTTTATTTATTTTACATTTGTTTACCGGGCTAGCCCAACTGGATACATGTCCATTTTCAGTAGAGGTAATAGTTTAACTGTCTGCTATTATTTTTATTTATTTATTGGCATTTGATTACTGGGAAAGTCCACTAGGCCAGTGAAAGCCTATTTTTTGTGGAGGCATGGGGAGAAACGCTTCAAGTAATAAATAAAACAGAAGTAACATTTTTTTTAAATAACAGTCTTCAAGAGTTACACAAATAAAATTGCATGAAAATTATACAAAAAATAATCATGTTGGCCTTTTTTACCTCATGTAACTACAATTATGCTGTACTATAGCTACTGTATATTAACTGCCAAACTGTTTTGGTAGATTTACTTATGAATAATCACATTTTACTTAGTCAAGAATCAGATAATTGTAGCCAGAACCTAGATTTACTTATGAATAGTCACATTTTACTTAGTCAAGAATCAGATAATTGTAGTCAGAACCTTTAAGTGACATGTTTATTCACATAGCCTATTAGTCTAAAAGTTATCATGTATTACATGAATGTTTTTGTAGGGAGCAAGCATTCCTGCACCCTATGTGGGTCTCTGTCCATACTAACCCATTCAAGGCATAGACAAGTTCCAGTGTTTCGAAACTCCTTGGAGAAAAGGGAAAATATGAAAAAAAAGTATTTTCCCTCTTATCTGACTTTTGCTATTTTCCCGCATTACTAAGCTAGCAAAGTTCAGTTTCAGATATCTGCTGATACCTGGACTGTGTTTGAGCTTCTGTGTTGGCCATACCTTATGGGCAAAAAGGAAGTTTCTTTGTTCACCAATGAGAGTGGGGAGCTCTGAATAGCCTACCTGTCCTTGGAGGAGGGGTTTCTGCCCAGAAATTGTAGTTTTATTGGCCATTTTGGGCTAATTTCTATCTCTTTAATCTTTCTGACATAAAAACAGCATTTGGGAGGTTTTGTGCATAGTGCAGTGGTGGTTAGCTAGGGTTAAACTATCCTCAGCGCCACTGAGTCTGCTCTTTAGTTTTTCCCTTAGTACTAGCCAGTTCTTCCAGATTTAGCATTCAAATCAGCACTTTCAGACTAGCACTTGCCCCAAAAAGAGACAGAAGCACTAACAAACTATAGTACTCGATCCCCCTTGATCCTTAACAGTTGTTTGCAGGGAACAGTCAAATTACTCTCCCCACCAGGTAAATAAGAATAACCCATTCAGGCATGTCCAACATGGAGAACATCGATATTTGTGCAGTAACTGAAACCTGGTTCAAGGCTCAAGAAAGCACCCCAGCGATTCCAGGTTACAACTCATACCACACATTTCGGCTGCAAAACCCGGACCGAAATACAAAGGGAGGAGGTGTATCTGTATTCATCAGGGATAACCACAATTCCAGACAAGTTGCAAAGTATGATGCCTCAGAGATCATCCAAGTGCAATTAACAATGGGAAAAACTGCAATACAGATTGTAGCTTGCTACAGATCACCTTCCCTGCCGCAGGACACTCACTCTGCTTTCCTCGAGCTATTGGAAAACATGAAAGTTCAAGCAAACACCCTTATACTAGGTGATTTAAATTACCCAAACATCAATTGGGAAAACGAAAAAAGTACTTATGCATTTGCTCAATGCTTCCTGGAGTACATTAACTTCAATGCTCTGGACCAGCTTGTAAACACCCCCACAAGAGGTAAAAATATACTAGACCTGGTCATCACCAACATGGGGGACAAATGCTCCACATCTGTGATAAATTCCTCATTGGTCAGATCAGACCACAAACTCATCATCCTAGATATCCACATACCACCTCATACCTGTCCCAAAAGAAACCATGGTGAAAAACTTCTCCAAATCAAACTTTATGCTACTCAAGACAGAGGTGGAAAACTTTGTTACTCCCACGCAGAATGTCAATATGACTGAATCTGCTATATCCTACACAAAAGCACTCTACAAGCAGCTACATGAGTGCATGGACTGTGCTATCCTAAACAAGACCAAGACCCACTCCTCCAAAAAGAGGAAACCGGTCTGGTGGACCCCAGCCATAAACAAACTCTATAATAGAAGGAAGAAATTACTGCAAAAAAAAAAAAAAAAACAGGAATGGAGGGGCTCCCTGACCAACCTTAGCAAAAAACTAACAACCCTCATAAAAACTCTAAGGCGAGCCTTGAAAGAAAAATCGCAATGGACACCAAAGACAATCACATAGCATTTTTTAGCTATGTCAAAAACCTTAATAGCAACTCTCAGATCTGCTCCGAACTACAGCATCTTCTTCTTTCGGCTTTTCCTGGTTAGGGGTAGCCACAGCGGATCATGTATCTGCTCATGATTGGCAGTGGAGTTTTACAGTGTTGAGTTGCAAGCCCAGTGGCCAACCTTCCACAAAGGAAAACACTCACACCTAGGGCCAATTTAGAGTGTCCAATCCACCTACAGCATGTCTTTGGAATGTGGGAGGAAACCTGAGCACCCCGAGGAAACCCACGTGACCACAGGGAGGACATGCAGACTCCACACAGAAGGCACCCCAGCCAAGGATCGAACCAGAGAACCTCTTGCTGTGAGGTGGCAATGCTACCCGCTGCACCACTGCGGCCGGCCTCTCCGAACTACAGCATAATGTCTCAAAATTCACAGAACCAACTGATATCGCCAATATATTGGCAGATAGGTTCAGTGCAAACTTCACCCCACCCTCTCACCCCAAAGGGCTCATATTCATACCAGAAGATTGTGCTGCCCCTAAAATCACAGACACTCAGGTGAAAACGGCACTCTCCAAGGCAAGAAACACAGCATCCATGGGACCAGACAGCATCCCAGGCTGCATGCTACATGAGCTCCAAAATGAATTAACCCATCACCTGAATACCATGTTTAACCACAGCCTCACCTCAGGCTATGTGCCCATAGAGTGGTGCATGGCAACAGTCATACCACTCCACAAAGGAGGTGCAATCACTGTCCACGGGAATTACTGCCCCATCAGCCTGATGAGTCCCGTCTGCACAATAACATTAGAAACCTACAAACCCTGGACCTCACCCAGTTTTGGGTTCATGAAGGGAAGACCATGTCTCCTAAATCTGGTTGACTTCTTCAAAATGGTCACTAAAGGAATAGATGAGGGAAATGAGGTTCACACAGCAAACCTTGATCTTGCCAAGGCCTTCAATACCACTCCCCCTTAGGAAATTATAGACAAACTCACCAACCTAAATATAACCCCCTACATAACAAGATGGGTTGCAAACTGGCTCACGGATAGAACCCATTCAGTGATAATAGGAAATGCTAGATCAGACTCCAAACCTGTGACTAGTGGTGCACCACAGGGCTCAGTCTTTGGACCCCTCCTGTTTGATATCTACTTCTCGGAGGTACAAGCAAACACAGAGGGACTATAGCTAACAAAGTTTGCAGATGACTGCAAACTGGGAGCCATAATAGAGAATCCTAATGATGTAGACATCCTTCAAAAGGGTCTTATAGGTACAGATACATGGTGCCAAAACCATGGCCTCAAACTAAATGCCAAAAAGTGCATTGTTATCCCCTTTAGGAAAAACAAAGAACCTATGAACTACAACATAGGGGGCAGCCCACTTATCACAGAGAGTGTGATAAGAGACCTAGAGACTCAGGTAGACAGTGACCTCTCTTTCGACAACCACATTGCTAAAGTGGTTTGAAAATCCTTCTACATGGCCCACCTTATCACAAAGGGGTTTGCATCTAGGAATAAGGAAGTTATTGTCCCCCTTTACTCATCACTAGTTAGACCCATTATTGAATGTACCTAGCAAGACATCTGCAGCAGCTGGAGAGGCCTCAAAAGTACCTCACAAAGAGGATAAAGGGCCTTAAGCAGATGCCCTATGCCATGAGGCTAAAAAACTAAGACTGTACTTGGTCGTGTGTCAGCTACTCAGAGATGATCTCTGCCTGACATACAAGGCTATGTCAAACCCCAAATTGCTAGAAATGCTCCACCTAAGGCAAACCCAATCCACCAGAGCTACACGCTCAAGAGACATAAACCTGACATCATCAATAAACATGACATGTTATAGGGACAGATTTGTGTTCCAGAGACTCCCCTTGCTCTGGAACAGGGTCCCCATATATGTGAGGCAGAGCTCCTTGTTGGCACTCTTCAAGAGAAATCTTGATGAGTGGATAGGAAACAGGAAATTCACCCCAGGAATCACTTCTGTGGCCCTGCTTGACAGGGGTGCAGGTAACTAAACCACCTGGGAGGGAGTGCTACAGCACAAAATTTATGGCTAGGCTTAATTATGCCCTAAGGCCAGTAGCCTAGTACCAACCTACCTATGAACCTACGAACCTATGTGACCAAAATCCAGAGCACATCATCTACAACTAAAACATGTGATCATACCTCTCAACTGTCCAGATTCTCACAGAATATCCAGATTTTTGGCTCATATTGTTGGTCTATTCTTCATAAAATGTGTGTTTTTTGGGCAAATAACTGGCATGATGTCAGGAGTGAAATTAATACATATTGACCTACATTTGAGCTTCAGGCTTCACATTCTTCAGAAAACATATGTCATAACAAACCCTGTTACTCTAGCAACTTTCTAGGTTTATAAGAGCAATATTTAAACTATGTCCTTATTTTTGGGTCTTTGTCCCCCTATTTTATCAGGCTTTGTCCAGATGTCTTGCACTAAGAAGTTGAGAGGTATGCATGTGATCTTTTTAACTGCAATGTTTTGTGATACAATAGCAATCCACAAGATTATCAGAAGTAATCCCATTTTTTGGTTAAGTCCACAGGCCAGCAAAAGGGTCAGTTCAATATTAGGCTGTATGTGCTTGCAGACAGGATTTGTGGCTGGGTAACTGGGAACTGAGTGCAGGGTTTGGAGACATCTTTTGTAATCTGTCAAATGTTGAGTGTTATATATCTGGTCATGCTGATAATACACTGGTCATCATTGAGAAGATAGTAGTAACCTTAGCATTCACATGTGATACCTAAATGCCCATTAGGTGAATAGCCCATTCACAAGCCATAAGATGAACAGGGGTGACTATGTTTACAGGAAAGGAAAGAGCATTGTTCAGTTTAATTGGGCAGTTCATAATGAGGCTGGAATTTCAGATGGAATAATGTCATCAGTGTATGGAAAAAGGTGCATAACACATTTATTGTATCTACTCCTAGGCATAGGAATGAAGTAATTTTATAAAATGATTCAAGGTCTGATGAAACTTTTTTGTGTGGAGATGATGAATAGCATGGTTTATGTGAGTGCTGTGCTCACATCACATCTATCCACCCCAGATAAGTTGTTGGGATGACATATTTAGCATGTCTGATATACAAATTACACCCAGATTATACATGTTACTATTGCAGGCATAATACTTTCAGTAGAATTCAGAGGGTGGACATACTATCAGTGTCATTTCCTTGTGTGTGATCCTACACAATTTAACTGTATCTATAATCTCATCATTCCACGTTTACTCGTTTGTTTATTTATTTTTCCATTGATAACTGGTCAAGTCCAACTGAGCCAATGACCCATTTTCAGTGGAAGCCCGAGGAGAAACTCTCCACAGCATTTAAACATTTAAACAGCAGTTGATGAATTATTATATACAAGGGATGAAAGCACTGTAACAGATTAAATATTTTACAACTCTACAAAAACACACATAAAAACATTTTACAGTAGTTGATAAAAATTATATACAAGGGGTAAAAATCCCCACAACAGATAAATTACAAAGAAATTGAAATACCTTTACAGAATATTACTATAATAAATTATAATATAACACCAAAAACCTTATGAAATCCAGGGATAAAATATGGGAACAATGGCGTACAACCAAAAACTCCTCAGATAGGCAACTATTCCTTGAACTACGTAACAAAGTAAAAAAGCAAGTAAAAGCAGACAAAGCCCTTTTTCTATCAGACATCCCTAAACTCCTCCCAAAACAACCCAAATCAATTCTGGTCCACAATTAACTCTATTCTCTGCCCAGGGAAGGTAAATACCCCCCTCCAACCACCCCTCTCTCCACCTGTAGAATAACTGACTCTTTCAACAAACATTTTACAGAGACCGTTCTATCCCTAACTAAAAAACACTTCCCTACATCAACACCCCCCCACACCCAAACCAACTCCACCTCTCCCTCCCTTCTTCCTTTCTACAGTACCCACCTCCAACATAAAAAACTACTGACAAAACTTAAACCCACAAGACTAGCAGCTGACAACCTGCCCACAGAATACCTAAAAATAGCAGCTGATGTTTTAGCTTATCCCATCTCTATATTAATCAACCGCTCCATATCTGAGTCCTATGTGCCAACCTCATGGAAAATATCCCACATCATACCCCTACACAAAGGAGGCCCCTCAACAGACATCTCCAACTACCACCCCATTGCCATCCTCTCGCCTCTCTCCAAGATACCCAAAAAATGTATCAACTCACAGATCTCCAATTATATCCTAGACAATCTCCTCTCCTACACACAGCATGGTTTCAGACCACACCATAGCACCACAACTGCTCTGCTCTCCTTCACTAACACCATTCTCCAACATAAAAACAATAGCCTTTTCTCCTCTGCTGTATTTCTTGACCTATCAAAGGCTTTTGATATTGTATCACATGATCTTCTACTCTCTGCACTCTCCAACCTCTCCTTTTCCATACCTGCCATCAATTGGCTCCACAGCTATCTTCATGACCACCAGCAGTCAGTTGTCTGGCACAATAATCTATTCCCTCTCCTCCCTGTTACTCTCGGGGCTCCCCAAGGCTCCATCCTTGGCCCCTTGCTTTTCTCCATTTTTACTAATGACCTGCACACCGCCACCAAACATGCCTCCCTCATACAGTATGCAGATGACTCCACTCTCATCTGCTCAGCTCCAACTCTAACAAAACTAAAACAGATCACTCAAGCATCTTTCTCTTCTGTTGAAAGTTGGCTATTAAATGCTCAACTCCTCCTCAACCCAAATAAGACCAAACTCCTCATCTTTCAACCCTCAAAATCTATCCCGAACATCCCCCATTTCAACATACTTACCAAAGACAACACTTCCATCTCATCAAAAGCCCACACTAAGCTACTTGGTGTACAGATTGTCAACAAACTCAAATTTGACACTCACATATCACTCACAATAAAAAAGTCCACAAAAAAATGGGTGCCTTGTGTAGAAACCAGTAATACCTAACCAAACCAGCCAGAATCTCTACTGCAATTTCCCAACTAATCTCAACCCTACTCTATGCATCACCCATACTCACAAATCTTCGACAATCATACCTAAAGAAACTCAAAACCTGCTACAATAAAATTGCAGAATTTGCATCAGGGGACTCCCACTGCAGTCACCAGTGTGTCTCCCTTAGAAACCTACACTGGCTTGAGCTCCCTCAACTCCTACACCTAACCCAACTTATCTTTGCTCATAAACTTGTAAACCACCCTCTTAAAATTCCCTCACTTCATACACTTCTCCAACCCTACCAATCCTCCAGACTCCTTCGCTCCGGCAAAAAAAATCTACTCCAAGTCACCAAACCCAACAACTCTGCAGGGGAAGCGCTATTCTCCTACTCCATATCCAAAATATGGAACTCACTTCCCACTGCCATAACTACCCTCCCTTCCAGCAGTCTCTTCAAAAATGCTCTTAAAGCACACCTAAAATATCACTGGCTATGTCCTTGTCCATACCCCAACTAACCCCCCTTTCTTCTGTACCACTAATTAGCTGCCAGCTCTACTATTAGCTGTCAACACATTATCAGTATTTCCTTAGTATTTCATATCCTTTAACTAGCAGATGATTGCAGTACGATGTTTACTCTTTTCTCTGTGAGAAATTAATACTACTAGGAAAATGTATTGCACCTTATATTGTTATTATACTCTGACATATGTCATTACCTGTCAGACTGTGTCTTTACTATAAATATGCTGTTTTTTTTTCCTCTGAAATGCTAGATTATATTCTTATATTATGCAAAATTTTGCTTGTCTGAATATATGGAGCCTTCCTTGTGATATTATACTCGGAAATATAGGCCATTTCTCCTGTTGAACTGTGTCTTTACTATAATTATAATGTTTCTTTTTTCATCTGATTTGCTAGATTGTACTCATATTTGTGTATGTAAATCTCATATGGCTGAATATATGGCGCTTTTCTCCCCGGGCCTCCACTGAAAATGTGCATATACCCAGTCGGTCTTTCCTGGTCAACAAATGTAAAATAAATAAATTGCAATCAAGAATACAATACGCACTGCAGTATAGAGACACAATCAGAATCAATAGCTTCAAAATATTGACTATATTACTAATAATCAAGTATTCTGTTGCCAAAATAGACAGAGTAACAGAGTGAGATGAGGAGGAGTAATGACTAGGAGAGAAAATTAAGGACATGGAGAGAGAGGGTTATTATCCGAAAGAAGAGAATGTTATGGAAGAGACAGAAATAAATGAGAGACAGAAATGAATGGTAGCAAGTGCTAGCCGAAGAGGTAGTACAGCATACCTTAATAGTCTGGTATCATTAAAGTGAGAGCTTCTTTTGATGTTGGGCTATTACTACCTGCTAAGATTTTAATGTATTAGAGTGAAAAGGCACAGTTATAATAACTGGTTGGTCATGTATCTGTTTTGAGGGGTTGTGCATGTACTGCAGGTAATTCTACTAAAATACTCCCAGCTACAACCACCAGCAAAATATGAAGCCCCACTCCTCTTTCAAGGGAGACACCAGATATTTCAAAGTTGCTGAGTGCCCTCCTGATATTTTATCACATAGTAGCTTTTTCATTTTGTGCAATTTAGCAGAAACATAATGTACAGGATATTCATGACAGTCCTAGAATAGTGGTCCAACACATATTAGATATGGTCCCAATTGTGCTGGACTGGCTTCATTCCCAATCTATTTTAGCATCCTCATATTGTTACATGAGCACTTATCCCCTTTACTGCTGATAATATTTGGGATAGCTGTACACAAATTAATAACTGTTTTGTCTGTTTCTGCTTATTGTGTATAAGGTCTGTGTCTCCAAAACGGTTTGATGTAGTCTCCTTACATTTTCAGAGAAAAATAGTCTGAAAAGTGCATGTAAACCTTCAGTAGATCATGTTTTTAGCTCTAAAGATAAAGGAGTCATTAAATCTTGAATCTTGATGAAAAATAATTTCCTATTTTTTTGTGATATAACATTAAAAAGAACGACAATGTCACTTTTATTGTGAAATATATATTTTTTCATATTTGGACAGAAGTTATAATAGCACTGTGTATTTATGTTGTTGACTATTATTTATTATTTATTATTTATCTATTTATTGACATTTGTTGACCGGGAAAGTCCACTGTGTCAAAGACCCATTTTCAGTGGAGGCCCAGGGAGAAAAGCCCCACATAACAGTTCAAGCACAAAAACTGTAAACTAGAAGTTTAACTAAAAACAATTGACAAAAATGAATGCCTAGCACACTGATACAGATTAATTTAAAAAGGTTAAATAAATGTACAGTTAAGTACAATGTAAGGATTGTCAGTCTGATTCACATGTAGTTACAAAGAGGAGACAGGGAAAAAGAGGTAGAGTTAGATGCTAAGCGTAAGTGTTGACACAGGTAAGTAGACTATGGCTAAGACACAAGGACTTGGATATACGGTGATAGAAATAACAGTACTGAGTAGGAATTCATGCTAAATTGTTTGTAGTAGCAACAGAAAGAAAAATAGTGATGGAGTTTTGGGAAGGAATTTACATGAACTTATTGTGGTTTTGGATTATTTAAACAGGAAGAGATGTGATTAAGATAGTGGGACTTTAATTTAGCTTTGAAGGTATTTATGGAGTCCCGCTGAGTGATGAAGGACAGTCGATTGTTCCAGAGCTTAGTAATCTTATAAGAATATAGGCTCTGACCAGCTCTCTTATTGGGTTTGGATATACTTAAAAACTGCTTAGTTGTGCAACATAGGTTATGGGTTGGGATGTAGGTTTTTAGGATAGGATAGACTGCTGGGCAGTTATTAAGTTTGTAAATGAGTTTATGGGCAAGAGTAAGTTGTGTGTAGTGTAGGTGGTGAGGGAATTCAAGCCAGTTTAATTCAGAGATGGCTTGAGAATGATGTGATCGGATAGTCACTCCTGAGGCAAACTTTGCTATTTTGTAGTAGCAAGATTCTAGTTTATTCTTCAGTGATATATGCAGATTCGTGAAAATGGGACTACAATAAAGGAGGGAAGGAATAAGTAGAGTGTTGACAAACTTTATTTTGGTAGGTTGTCAAAGTAAAGTTTGTGATGCTAAAATTTACCTAGTTTTAAGTGCTTTGTTTTTTTAGTTGTATTCAAAATATGATATTCAAAGGTGAGTTTGTCATCAATTGTTATTCCTAGTGGTTTTACTGTTTTGACTTGTTTTATTATTGTGTTATTTTGAGAGTGAATTTTGAAGTCAGAACTTAGTGCTTTTGATGAAAATAACAGGAGCTTAGATATTTTCGGATTCAATAATATTCGGCCGTTAGTTAGCCATGCTTTTATGGATGTGAAGGTGGTTTGTATAAAATGTTGTAGGTTGGATAAATTATTGGAGATGGAGATTATGGTGGAGTGATCAGCATACTGGACAAGGGTACTTTGTAGAGATTGTTTATGAATATATTAAAGAGAAGTGGTCATAAAACTGAACCTTGGGGAACTCTCGTATTATTATTGTAAAGGTGGTCTGAGAGTTTGTTTTGTCATTTAACAGCTTGTTTCCTTGTTTGTAGGTAGCCAGAAAAAACAGTTAATGTGTTTGGAGAGCAATCTATGGTTTCTAGCTTTTGCAATAATTTGTTGTGTGATACTGTATCAAAAGCCTTGGCTAGATCTAGTAGGATCACAGAGGTAAAAAGGCCTGCATCCAGGACTTTAAAAACAATATCTGTGAATGATAGTGGGGCTGTAGTGGTGCTGTGTGCTCGACGAAATCCATGTTGGGAGTCGGCAAGTAGGTCGTGGTTTAAGAGATACTTTAAAAATTGGGCATGTATGTATTTCTCTAGGATTTTAGATGATGGGGAGAGAATACAAATAGGTCAGTAGTTTGAGAGATCAAAGGTGTTGCCACCTTTACGTAGTGCATGATAATGGATTTTTTCCATAGTTAGGGTACATACGATTCTGTAATGGAGCAACTTATAACTATACTAACAGGATGGGCAATTGCAGTGGCTCTGAGTTGTAAAAAGTCTGGAGGTAGATTATCAGGAGAGAAAGAGGAGAGTCTTAGTATTTTTTAGAAGTTTAAGTGCTAATGAGGTTTGCACTGGTTATGTAGAAAAAGATGGAGTAGAAGGAGGTCTGTTAAGTCTATCTGTTGGGTTACGGGGGGAAGACCAGATGTTTTCTTGGGTGAAGTTTATAGGGGCTTGGGATGTATTGTAGTTGGAGTTAGTTGTTGAAGAGTAGCTTTTGAGTAGGTTTTGAATGGTATTGATAAAGTGTGAGTTGAACATTTCAGCAATTTGCTGGGGGTCATTATCTGGTGAAGGAGATGGGTTTTACAATGTACCAGGATTAAGTAGGGTTGAAACAGATTTCTAGAACCTTTTTGGATTGTTACTTTGGCTGGATAATTGTATTGAGAAATAGTTTTTCGTATCATTTATAACTAGTTTTATAACTATTTTTTTTTGCTTTGTTACACAGTTGTTTGAGGTTAAGTTCATGTATTGGGTCCTTAAATTTTTGCCATTGTTTCCAGGCTCTGTCTCTAGATAAGCGGGATTGTCTAGTTTCTTTAGTTAGGCAAGAAACATGGTTAGTTTTTATTTATTTAGTACATATAGGGGCTAGGCCATTGAGTGTGTCAAGGAAGAGTTTATTGAAGCAATTCACAGCATCATCTAAAGGAAGTGTTCTTTAAGGGGGACTAGTTAAGGGATTTTAGGGAATTTAAGAAAGTATCAAGGCTGAAATGGGTAAGATTTCTTGATGTTCTGTAAGTATGAGCTTTAGGAATATGTAAGTGGCATATATGGGTAAAAGTTGGCCGGTGATCACTTAATGTGTTGGGGAAAGTACCACTATTGGTTAAATTGAATAGATGAGTTACAAAGATCCAGTCTATGATAGTTTCTATTTGTGGGGTAGGGAGCAAGTTGGACTTCTAATTAGCTGTTTAAAGCTGTGTAGGTTTATGATATTTTGTGGGGTGTCTGAGATTAAGCTCTGCCAGTTTATGTTGGTGTCACCGAGAATGTTAGTTTCATAGGATATATTATGGTTTACCCAAGACAGAAAGTCTTCTAGAGTTGGTATATTGTATCCTGGGGGAATGTAGGGTACGATGATACATATTTTCTTACTTTATATGAAAGGATGTTATTAGTAGATCTAAGTTGCTAAAAGAGGGAGCTGGCTTTTGAAAGGGTGTTGTTGTAAAAGAGTCATAGTATATTAGTGCTATGCCACCACCTTTTTTATGGAGTCGATCATTAGGAATTATGGTACAGCCTTTTGGGAGAATTTCATTATCAGCTATGGGTGGTTTCAACCAGGTTTCAGTTACTGCTATGATGTCTGGGGAGTTATAAGGTAGCCAGGCTTGAAATTCAGTAATTTTGTTGCAGAGACTACATGTATTTATTGTAATTATGTGTAGGTCTTGGTTAGTGATTGATTGGTTGGAGGGTGTTTTGTTGATGTTGCCAGGGATTGGATGTATGTTACCACATTTCAATAGTTCTAGAAGTGGGTGAAATGTTATGTGGGTCATTTGGGTTTTGAAAGGAGTTTGTAGCAGAGAGTGATAAGCTACTTTAGGTTTGGTAGTGCTTGGGGGAGTGTGATTTTAGTTAAATGATAGGAGTTGCATATCAATAGGTTGGGTGAGATGTTAGAAAAACTGTGTGTGTTAAGTAATAATGGAGTTCTTAGGGTACTGGATGTTATGGGTGGTGTGAGTATACAGATATTGGGGGAAGTGGCTTGGAAGAGTGTGAGGACTGTAGTAAAGGTGATAGATAAAATAAAAGTCTGAACAGATGTAGACACATTGTGAAGGTTTTAGGTATAAAGGTAGTTGAAGTGGATAAAAGTAATGGATTAAGGCTTTCAGATGCTAGTGGAATAATTGAATATGTTGAGAAGAGTGTGTGGAGGGGTTTGGGAGTGGTATTGAATTAATGTGAGTGTTTTAATTAGTTGCTTATCTGTAGGGTGGAGCTACTAGAGGTGTAAATTTAATTGAAGTGGGGGTGGGTTCATAGGTTCATAGGTTGGTACTAGGCTATCGGCCCTAGGGCCTATGCAAGCCTAGCCATAACAATTCCCTGGATATTTCTTCCCACAATATTTACTTCTCTGGACCCCTCTCTAGCAGGGCGACTAACATGATCCCCGGGGTGAATTTCCTATCTCCCATCCAGGAGAGTAGGGTAGGGGAGCAGAGGGAGCCAGAAGCAGAGCAAAAGGTGAACAGAGCAGGTTGTGCCTATCTTCTGTGGCTACACAAAGAAAACAATCACCAAGAGGTTAAGGTATGTAAGAAACAGTACAGATTATCACTATAGAAGTAGATACACTATTCAAAAGGCATCGTTCAAACACAGAAGCACACAATGCCAACAAAGAAAATTAAAGAAGACAAATAGTTGTCAAGAGTAATATTATGTCAGTAACACAGCTAAGATGAAGGGGCAAGGACAATACCAAAATAATTAAGTTCTGAGAGTAAGAATTCTACCAAAATGCAATAGAAAAAGAGTAGGCTACTCACTTCAGTCTGGAGTCATTTAAAAGGAGAGAGTGAGGTCCTTACCATAGAAAACAGTTAAAGTAAGGTAGAAATGGTATGGGAAAAGTGGAGAGGAGGAAGCCTGCCTGAGTAAGTGTGCAAGCCACCATCATCTTCTTTTGGCTGTTCCCGTTAGGGGTCACCACAGCGGATCATCTGTTTCCATTTCTTCCTTTCTTCTGCATCATGCTCTTTCACACCAACCGCCTGCATGTCCTCTCTCACCACATCCATAAACCTTATCTTAGGCCTTCCTCCTTTCCTCTTACCTGGCAGCTCCATCCTTAGCATCATTTTCCCAATATACCCAGCATCCCTCCTCAGCACATGTCCAAACCAATGCAATCTCGCCTCTCTTGCTTTGTCTCTAAACTGTCCAACCTGAGCTGACCCTCTAATATACTGATTCCTACTCCTGTCCATCCTAGTCACACCCAGTGCAAATCTTAACATATTTAACTCTGCCACATCCAGCTCTGACTCCTGCCTTTTTGTCAGTGCTACCGTCTCCAACCCATATAACATAGCTGGTCTCACTACCCTCTTGTAGAACTTCCCTTTCACTCTTACTGGTACCCGTCTGTCACAAATCACTCCTGACACTCTTCTCCACCCATTCCACCCTACCTGTACTCTCTTCTTTACCTCTTTTCCACACTCACCATTACTCTGAACTGTTGATCCCAAGTACTTAACCTCATCCACCTTTAACAACTCTACTCCCTGCATCCTCACCATTCCTCTACCCTCCGTCTCATTTACACACATATATTCTGTTTTACCTACCTAAAAACAAGTGCACATATTAAATAAAGTGAAACAGCATCTGAAAGAGAGAGATGTACATTAAACAGTAGCTTTAAATATAAACCACACTGAAAACAACACATTTTTGCCAGATGGAAGGAATTCAAGGCTGGCAATCACAGGAGAGGAAGATATCAATTGTCCGGGTGTACAGAAACTGAAATAAAAAAAAAAAAAAAACAAAAATTATAAATTGCCAAAAGAACCAATGAGAGGAAAAAGTAATAGCTAGATAATAATAGATAGAGGGAGCTCAGTAAGGAAGGCACAACAGAAAAAGGGTAGATAGAAAAAAAGCCAAGTAGGAAAACTTGAAAAACATGAAATAGTAAACTAGCAAGAAACAAATTACCAATAAGCACTATAAAACAATCATGACATATAATAAAACACAATAAAAATTATATGAGATATCAAACGTTAGCAAAAAACAAGTAGCATTCATAACGTTCATGAGATACACTATTATGTTTCTCACTGACTGGAACCACTAGCTACACTTTTATTTGGAAGTGTTACTCAAAGGTTGCAGTTCATCAATTTCTAATGAATTTTAGTCTTACGATGACAGTGTTCCATATATCCCTATCTCTGCATTGCTTTTACATTTTCATAAAAAAATCATGAGACACATTCATATTCAGCCAGATACAGTACACTACATGAAATAATAGCCCTTATAGAAAGTAAACAACACAGTCTCAAATATGTGCATTCCTTTCTGAACTAATGACATTTTTGTATATTTTTTTATTTATTTATTTTACATTTGTTGAATTTGTTAAAATTATAGAAATACATATTTTCAGAGAAACAAGTATTAGTTTTGTTATGATTTTATAACAGCATACAAATGGTATGATCTAGATATGTACTAAGTTTGGCAGACAGAAATAACAGCTGAAGTATACAAATCAGCAAGTTGAGGTGAGGTGGACTGTCTTTTCAGTTTCTTTTTTTTTTTTCATTTAAGGCATTTTCAGAGACAACTTCATCACATTAAAGTTCTCCATTCATCTTATATTGTCAAAGAGAAAACCAGTGTTTGTACATTGATTTCAAAATATTGGACACTTGTTCTGATTTCTAGATGGCCTGGAAAATGTATTTGTGGTAACCCTAACTCATATTGTTCTTAAGGATACAGTTACTCACATTATCTTTGTATTACCAAACAATGTGTAAGGGAATTGGATGTTCAGAAGCTACAAAGAATTACTTCTGGTTGGGAGAAAAGAAATAAAATACTGATAGATCAATTGGAGTTGTGCCTGTATGTACAGATGGGGAAATTGGCACTTAACATGATCTACCATACAACATACAAATGGAGCCCATTCCTCCTTGCGAGTGACACTCAGACCCCCTTTCACAAACTAGGGAGTATTACAAAATGTTGGGGCTGTTTACCTCTTCTCTCCAACAACAATTACAAAAAAGAAAATAATAAAAAAGCTGGATTTTTACTGCCAGTAATGTATACACAGTACAGGTATCAGGTCTAGTAAAAAGGAAAAAAATGTATACAATTGCTTCTTATGAACACTGCCACTGAATAGATACATTAAGTTTCACAGAAAAAAGGGTCCTCAAACTGTCTGAAATAACTCAGCTGGACACTTTTCCAAGACTGATTTCAAGTGCCTGTTCCTCTTGTTTGACACATTTCAGCTGTCTCCTGACAAATTAGGCATCAAAGTATGTAGAAATAGATGAATAATTGTAAACAGTCTAATCATTTTCTCTCCTCACAAGCTATAGTAACAGGGCATGGACTGACTAACTATAAAGCAACTAGTACATGAAGGAGAAGTGAGATGTCATGCTAAGGCATAGCATTATGTCCGACGTCTGCATTCCAAATTGCATTGGCTATTATGAAGTAGGCAGACAGGGTAGTAATCTGGCATTTACAATTGGTGTACCAGTCAGGTTGTTATTTCAATGGAGTTCTGGATGAGATTTATTGTTTTAAGATTCATACTCATTAAAAAGAAGACATGCCATTACAGCATACAAGGGAAGAACAGACTCAAAACCTCATAGGAGTCAGTGAGGTGTTTGTATCCAGAAATATCAGGGGCACAAAACCTACACTCTAAAAATTCATCTAAACTTGTGTTAAAGGCCATTATAGTGCTGGGTTGAGCAACTAAAATTGGTTACGTTTCACTGTTGTGAATATTTGCATCTACCTATTAATTTTAAATACTTGTCATCAGATTGGTATCTGAATGTGGTGAGATAGTAGAATTAACGACTTGATGCAAGCTGACCTTATTATAGAACTAACTGATACAATTAACCAATCAGCTAACAAACAGAGTAGTGGACTTCATGCAGAACTGTAGATTCTAAAAATCACACTGGCATAATTATCACAAGTACACATCTGTGAACATTTCAGAGTGTCCGTGGCAAGATATCCCATTTTAGAAGTGCAGTTACATGGAAAAAGTGGAACAGTGTCAAGTAAGTGAACAAAGGTATGATTTATAGACATATGTTGAAGAAAATTACCTGTGCTGGTTTCTAATCTGTCCATGACTTTTAGCGAAAAAACAAGTAGCATTCATAACGTTCATGAGATACACTATTATGTTTCTCACTGACTGGAACCACTAGCTACACTTTTATTTGGAAGTGTTACTCAAAGGTTGCAGTTCATCAATTTCTAATGAATTTTAGTCTTACGATGACAGTGTTCCATATATCCCTATCTCTGCATTGCTTTTACATTTTCATAAAAAAATCATGAGACACATTCATATTCAGCCAGAAACAGTACACTACATGAAATAATAGCCCTTATAGAAAGTAAACAACAGTCTCAAATATGTGCATTCCTTTCTGAACTAATGACATTTTTGTATATTTTTTTATTTATTTATTTTACATTTGTTGAATTTGTTAAAATTATAGAAATACATATTTTCAGAGAAACAAGTATTAGTTTTGTTATGATTTTATAACAGCATACAAATGGTATGATCTAGATATGTACTAAGTTTGGCAGACAGAAATAACAGCTGAAGTATACAAATCAGCAAGTTGAGGTGAGGTGGACTGCCTTTTCGGTTTCTTTTTTTTTTCATTTAAGGCATTTTCAGTGACAACTTCATCACATTAAAGTTCTCCATTCATCTTATATTGTCAAAGAGAAAACCAGAGATTGTACATTGATTTCAAAATATTGGACACTTGTTCTGATTTCTAGATGGCCTGGAAAATGTATTTGTGGTAACCCTAACTCATACTGTTCTTAAAGATACAGTTACTGACATTATCTTGGTATTACCAAACAATGTGTAAGGGAATTGGATGGCCAGAAGCTACAAAGAATTACTTCTGGTTGGGAGAAAAGAAATAAAATACTGATAGATCAATTGGAGTTGTGCCTGTATGTACAGATGGGGAAATTGGCACTTAACATGATCTACCATACAACATACAAATGGAGCCCATTCCTCCTTGCGAGTGACACTCAGACCCCCTTTCACAAACTAGGGAGTATTACAAAATGTTGGGGTGTTTACCTCTTCTCTCCAACAACAATTACAAAAAAGAAAATAATAAAAAAGCTGGATTTTTACTGCCAGTGATGTACACACAGTACAGGTATCAGGTCTAGTAAAAAGGAAAAAAAATTATACAATTGCTTCTTATGAACACTGCCACTGAATAGATACATTAAGTTTCACAGAAAAAAAGGTCCTCAAACTGTCTGAAATAACTCAGCTGGACACTTTTCCAAGACTGATTTCAAGTGCCTGTTCCTCTTGTTTGACACATTTCAGCTGTCTCCTGACAAATTAGGCATCAAAGTATGTAGAAATAGATGAATAATTGTAAACAGTCTAATCATTTTCTCTCCTCACAAGCCATAGTAACAGGGCATGGACTGACTAACTATAAAACAACTAGTACATGAAGGAGAAGTGAGATGTCATGCTAAGGCATAGCATTATGTCCGACGTCTGCATTCCAAATTGCATTGGCTATTATGAAGTAGGCAGACAGGGTAGTAATCTGGCATTTACAATTGGTGTACCAGTCAGGTTGTTATTTCAATGGAGTTCTGGACGAGATTTATTTCTTTAAGATTCATACTCATTAAAAAGAAGACATACCATTACAGCATACAAGGGAAGAACAGGCTCAAAACCTCATAGGAGTCAGTGAGGTGTTTGTATCCAGAAATATCAGGGGCACAAAACCTACAATCTAAAAATTCATCTAAACTTGTGTTAAAGGCCATTATATGCTGGGTTGCGCAACTAAAATTGGTTATGTTTCACTGTTGTGAATATTTGCATCTACCTATTAAATTTAAATATTTGTCATCAGATTGGTATCTGAATGTGGTGAGATAGTAGAATTAACGACTTGATGCAAGCTGACCTTATTATAGAACTAACTGATACAATTAACCAATCAGCTAACAAACAGAGTAGTGGACTTCATGCAGAACTGTAGATTCTAAAAATCACACTGGCATAATTATCACAAGTACACATCTGTGAACATTTCAGAGTGTACGTGGCAAGATATCCCATTTTAGAAGTGCAGTTACATGGAAAAAGTGGAACAGTGTCAAGTAAGTGAACAAAGGTATGATCTACAGACGTATGTTGAAGAAAATTACCTGTGCTGGTTTCTAATCTGTCCATGACTTTTGGAAAATTAAGAAGATGATCAACTTTATCTTAAAAGGTGGAACAAAGTATAGAAAAAGATAAAATGAAAAAAAAATGGCCAAAGATGTGGCACCAGTCAATGAAACTAACAGAAGTGTGGAACTGAAGGGACAACTGTGTTTTATATGCTCTCAGCCTGTAGTAAGGCTAAAACTAAATGTTTTCTATATTGGAGGACTGGAGAAAAATATTTGGAAGGAAGCTGGTACTTCCTAGGAATTGTGTTTATGAGTTATTAGGCAAAGAAACACCTTATATTCAGCAAAGACATTGAAAATGAGGATCATTCTATCCTTTGTTTGCAAACCCTACCTAGCAAAAGAATCATGAATCACTAGTCTAAGAACAGCTTTGCATAAATTATATTAGAAAATGGCCACATGGTACACTGTGGAGGGAAAGGCCGAGGTCTGGAATATTATGGTATGTGAATGCATATGATGTAATTAGGCATAGTCTTAGTAGGACGTCATTGCTTCCCTATTAAGTGTATGCTGCTGTTGGTAATATACTTGCTATTATTCCATTTGCATACATATTTTGATGAGTAAAAATGCAGGCCTAAAAAAAATCCTGGTACAAATCACCATCCTTTCTATGAAATGCTAGTGTATAACCATGCTTATTATATGTTAAATTGCAAAATGAGTCAGGTGGCATAACACTGAGACAGCTTCAAACTGTAGTACCACCCAGATGTGACATCCCATCTCTACTATCTTGTGTGACATCATTCCAAGGTCAGAATACACTACCTGACATCATGCCAATGTTACAAGTGTTAGGGTAACTGCTATGTCAGTAGCAGGTAGTAAGATTTATAAACATTCAGTATAAATGAATCTTAATATTCAGCCCTGATATATGCTTATGGCAGCCAAACTTGCCATATAGCCATCACTCATATCTGGGCATCTCCACAGCACTACCAGAATATCTGCCATAATATTGCTTGCATGACAGGGGAAGCTATGTTATGTATGCAGTACGATACTTGATACACAAAATGCTATAGGGATTTACTAAATGAGCACAGTTCAATTAAAAATGTGTTCTAGGTTGTCTCTATTGTACAAAGGGGATTATTTATTTATTTATTTATTTTATTTGACATTAGTTAACTGGGATAGTCTGACTGAGCAAAAGTCCTTTTTCAGTGGAGGCCTGGGGAGGAAAGCTCCACAATTAGAACAAATAAATAGTATAACAAGTCCAAAGTGTATAAACTAATCATGTAACTATTATAACAAACAAAGTGTACACACAAATAGTATAAACAAGTCCTAAGTGGAAATGTTTGCGCATCAGAAGTTATTAACACCCATATACCATGGCACTTTGAGTGGTACAGTAACAGACACAAGAGGAGAACAGTACAAACAAAAGTCATTTGTACATCAGTAGTTATATACAAGCATATGACATGCCACTTTGAGGGGTACAGTAGCAAATATATGCACCTAGCAGTATCAGAAATTGTAAATAGAGGTCAAAATAAGAGAAATATCCATACATTACATTACTTGCAGAGCTACAGTATCACTTGCATTCATTGCCCTCTGTAGGACTATAACAGTGTTCTAACAACAGTACAACTCCAGCTATGGTCTTCCTAAAGAGACTGCAGGCCTGGAAGGTTTAGAGCACTTCAGCTTAAGATTTTCACCTTGTTTTCATGGGTTCTTTTGTTTTCATCTGTTGCACTTATTGTTTGTTGACAAGCTCCACTTTTGCTTTCCTAAAGATACTGCAGAGAGTCAGCCACATGCCCAGTCCTGATTATCTACCCAATCATTGTCAGTCAGACATTATATAAATCATTCAAATCCTGCCTTCTTTTAAACCTCATTCATCCCCTGTATGTAGTTCCCACAATTCTATTTTTTTCTACGTAATATGCTCCTACACTTTTGTAAAGATCCCAATGGCAGTTGTTTTATCTCTGTTACCATATTTACTACTTCTTGTACATTTGGTTTACACTTTGATTTCTATATTCTAGTAATTGCTTTTTTTGACAGCTGCCATAATTAGACTCAGCAAGGCCTTACTATGTCTAGGCAATTCTGATTCCATATCATAGCTTAGAAAAATCATTTTCCTAGATAAACCAACTTGCTCACTCAGTACCTCTGATACAGTAAGGAATCTTACACTCCCAGAACATATGTTCCTAATTACCTCTTTCCTCAGCATCACAGAGACTTGCTGTCTATCTGAGGAAAAAATTCTCTGGAGCCTACCTGGGGTATAAAAATACCTATGTAGATATTTTCAAGCAAAAATCCTAAATCTTTTAGATTATGTTGCATATTTGGGAGACATGCATATACCCTCCCTCCACATTTTCCTGAGCTGATCTGCTTGTTTAATACTGTTTTGTTCCAGTTAAATAACAGCCTTCAGAGAATCTACATGACCAGTTGGGGAAGCCATCTTAGAATCAGTTGTGATTTGATTTTTGTAAGAGTTACACAAATTGCTGCAGGTCCTGGAAGGTATAGAGCCCTTGGACTTCAGATTATTACACACTTTTCATTAGTTATTTTGTTTTCTTCTCTTATATTTCTTGTTGAGGGCCCAGGTTAGTATTTGTCTTCCTAAAGAGACTGCAAAACCTTGAGACATGTGCCCTTTACTCTTTAACTATCTGCTGTGTCTGAAAAGGGAAAGAAAAATAATTAGGAAATTATCCTTTCTTTGTCTCCACTTAATGTGTCTATCTGTCCTTTTTGTCTGTCTGTCCTAACAATTTAAGCTTTTACATTGACTGTACATTTTTTGTATCAATTTAGTCATTTTCAGCTAACGCTGCCTTGTTTGACACTGCTGGAATCACTTTTGCCATTTTGAGTTGCTCTGTTTTGTTTAGTATTATTTTTAATTTCACCCACTGCCTTCAGTGAATCTGCTTAGCCAAGGATGGAAGCCGTCTTGGAATAATTTGCAATTTGATCTATATGAGAGTTAAACAAAATACTGCACGTCCTGGGAGGTTTAGAGCACTTGGGATTCAGATTTTTACATTGATGGCATTGGGTATTTTGTTTCCTTCTGCTGAATTTATTGCCTGGGCCCAGCTGAGCCTTTGTCTTCCTCAAGAGACTGAAGAGAGTGACGTCATGTGCCTCTTACTCTTTAAGCATCTGTTGCATTTAAAAAAAGAGAGAAAATTGCCAGAAAAAGTACATTTTCTTTGTCTGTGCTAACTTTGTTTAGCTTTCTTAACTGGTTTTGAGCTGATTTTCCATTGCCCATTACTATTTTATACTGATTTAGGCATTTTTGAGCTGTTTTTTCCATTGTGTGTACATTTTCTATACCAGTTTAGTCATTTTCAGCGAATTACATCTTGCCTGATATTTCTGGCTGCACTTTAAAAGTTTGAACTGTTCTGTTTTATCTTATCATGTTTTCTTCCATTTAGTTCACTGTTTGAGTGAATATCAATTGCCCAAGGAGAAAGCCATTTTGGAACTGGTTGCTATTTGATGTACATGATAGTTAAATAAGTTACTGTAGGTCCTGGGAAGTTTACAGCACTTGGGCTTCAGATGGTTACATACTTTTCATTGGGCATCAGATCTCACCAAGTCATCATGGACTTTTTATTTTTATCTGCTGTGTTTACTATGTAGAGCTGTGGTGAGTGGAAAACCATAGTAGTTGTGTTTCCATAGTGACTAGTATGTGCAAGGAAAATTCTTGCTTTTTATACTACTGGAAGTTACTTATCCATTTCTACTTCTGCTGAGTTGTGCAAGCTTTATCTTAGCTGTACCGATCTGTGCAGTCTGATTATTAGTTTTACTGAGCCGAGCTGGCTTACTCTAGAAATAAAATGCATCTGACTACTTACATAGCTTTAAACTAGGAAACCACAAAGCGAGCTGACACCACAGGAACAAGAATAAAATTTAATGTTGAGCACTTTCGTCACAAATTACAGCTGACTTCTTCAGAAAAAACAGAGTATCACCCCACAGCTCCTTAAATACTCATTACAAAAACATCATTAACAGATGTATGTTGAACACCATTTATATTTGCTTTATTTATACCTGCTGAACAGGGCTGGCTTGAACTCCCTCACCTCATTCAATGGTATAAACTATCACTCGCCCACAAACTAGTAAACCATCCACTAAATGTCCCATCCCTCCAGAATCTACTCCAACCCTATCGCACCACCAGACCACTAAGATCCAGCAAAAAAAATCACTTGCAGATCACTAAAGCCAATAACTCTGCTGGTGAAGCACTATTCTCTTGCGCCATAGCCAAATTATGGGACTCCCTTCCACCCACAATTACTTCCATACCATCATGCACCCACTTCAAAACTTTACTAAAAGCGCACCTAAAAACATGCTGGCTATGCCCTTGTAACTCCCACTCTAATATCACCCACCCCATCCAACCACTAACTTTCTTTCTACCCCACTAACTACCTTGATTATAGCAAGGTCAGATGCTCATAAGCCTAGTACTTATTATACAGCAGGAACTTCTTATTGTAACATTTGTTAATGTCTGTTATGTACTTAGCAGATAAAGATTATAGTTGTTTACTGATGTACTATGTTCTTCATCTGTAAATATGTTTGTAATTAATTGCTATGTTAAATTGTTAATCGCTATGTAATCCAATGTAGCTACTGTCTGTTTATTTTAACTGTGGAGCTTTTCTCCCCGGGCCTCCACTGAAAATGGACCTACGTCCAGTCGGACACTCCCGATCAACAAATGTAAATAAATAAATAAATAAATATTTAAAGATGCAGACTCCCTTTTTCTTACATACAAAACCACAAGTCATGCTGCACTGCTTAAGATATCTAATAATGTTAAAAACTTCAAGCCTAAGATGTTAACTTGAGTTATATGAAATAGTAAAATATTCTAATAATAATGTTGTACTAATATAATAATAAAAGTTAACAAATTACATAAAAAAGTTTGCTTTTAGTTTCAAAGAACTAGTCAATGACACCATATCATTCAGTCCTGGATTACTGTAGGCATTAACCCTCAATTGCCATAACAGTTCTTTATATTCAAGTAAATATTCTATAGGGCCTCCCCTCATCCTTAACTTACAGTGGATGAGAGGGGAGACCCTATAGAATATTTACTTGAATATAAAGAACTTTTATGGAAATTGAGGGTTAATGCCTACAGTAATCCAGGACTGAATGATATGGTGTCATTGACTAGTTCTTTGAAACTAAAAGCAAACTTTGTAATTGTTAACTTTTATTATTATATTAGTACAACATTATTATTAGAATATTTTACTATTTCATATAACTCAAGTTAACATCTTAGGCTTGAAGTTTTTAATATTATTAGATATCTTAAGCAGTACAACATGACTTGTGATTTTGTATGTAAGAAAAAGGGAGTCTGTGGGCCAGATGCATGAAGGCTTGCACGGAGTCTAAGAGTAGAGTAAGACTCCAACAAGTCAACATGTCTGCTGAGCGATCCAGGAACAGCCGGCAAGGGAGTGCAACTGAGCTCTCCAAACTAGTCCTACACGGACAGGGCTGGGATATGCAAATTACCTCAATTGCAGGTGAAAGCCATGCAAATGAGGTAAAATTGCGAACCAGGAACCCCAAACCTGTCCGAGTAGGAGTAGTGTTATTTGCAGAAATGTACTCAGTTGATAACTGAGTACGGTTCTCAAATAGGAAAACAGAGCCGTGTCAGCTGGAAAAAAAAGCATGCATTCACAGGAAGAAGCATGCCAATGTCCAAAAATGCAGCCATTGGCAATGGGAAGTGATGCAAATTAAAAATAAAATAACGTTTTTTTAATACCGATTTCCGGGGTTTAACCGCAGAGCAGTGGCGCGCAAATGCTCTGTGCCCTAAAAAGCAGAAAATTAATAATTAAGATCCACAAATGTAGATTTCATAGCTAAAATGATTTTACAATGCAAGGGAATGACAGGTTGAAGACATCATGGCCACCGAGTAGAGGTTGCTAAGGGGGGAAGCTCAGTCTAAGAGATGTAACTAAGCATTAGTAAGCAATCCTATGCAAATGAAAGTTATGATAGTGAATCGCAAGTTTACATAGCAAACAAGCACAGTCAGTGGAGTGTAGGAGTAAGATAAGGGGAGTAACAGAGTAGAAGATAGGTGACATCATGAGGGGGGTATGTATGAAAGGAGTGCAGCTCATTGGAGCAGAGTGACATGTGTCAGCTTACATTTACATAATAGTGAAAGAGGTGTGTCAACAGGTAGGCCAGGTAAAGTCAAGAAATCGAAGGTGTATGCTGTGGATAACACCAAAGTTTCTTGCTGAGCGTGCATGCGTGCGAGTGCACGCCAGTAAACCCAAGTAAGACAGTGTGCGCACGTGTCAGCATGTGTGTGCGCATGTAGGCTTGAGTAAGCATATGTAAGGCTGTGTAAACAGTTGTAAGCACGTTTGCACCGGTGTGCACGCGTATTAACAAGAATAAGCAAGTTTAAGTCCGTGTAAGCATGTGTGTGTGCGTGTGAGCTGGTGTGCGCGTGTTTGCGCTTGTTTGCGTGGCGCTGCCCCATGAGGAAACAGAAAGGGAAAATGAAGCACAACAAATAGTAGGAAGTTAACCAGGGAGTACTAGCAGAGCTAGCAGTGAAAACAATCAGAATCAGGCAATTACACAGGCAGTACACTATCCCAGCCCAGCCCAGCCCAGCACTTAAAACTCAGCAAAAACCATTCCAGTATGTTTTTCTCAGACACACGGCAACACTGCAATAAGCTAATAGAAGTGAAAACTGAAAAAGCTTTACTGAGACAAAGAAATGTTAGAGGCTGCCATTGCTGTCATAAGGCGACATATGCAACATGCTGAGGGTGGTGACAATGCAAATGCTGCTGAGCAATCCACAGTGAGGAGACAGAGAAGAGTGTACAGGCCTAGGGTAACCTACCAGGGGCTACATGAGCTGGAGATAGTGGAGCGCTATAGAGTGGACAGAGACCGCATGCAGCAAATTGTTGAGCTGTGCAGGCCACGCCTCACACACAGAACCAACAGAGGGGAACCCATCCCAGTGGAAACCAAGGTATGTGTTGACCTAAGAATATTAGCAAAAGGTACCTTCCAGAGACCAACTGGCGATATGATGGGGATTTCACAGGCATCAGCATCTAGGGTACTGCACCAGTTCCTGAATGCCATGGCAGCACATGTCAGTGATCATGTATATTTCCCCAATTCCCGTGAGGTATAGGCCAGCAATATGCATCTCTTCCAGCAAATAGCGGAATACCCTGAGGTAGTGGGTGCAATAGACTGCACGCACATTCGCATCAAAGCACCAGCCGGTGAGCGAGCTAGCGTCTACTATAACTGCAAGGGTTACCCCTCCATCAACTGCCAGGTCAGGTGTGATGCCCAGGGCATAATAATGAATGTGTGTGCTGGCTGCCCTGGAAGCTACCATGACTCCCATATCTGGCATCTGACACAGCTGTACCAGACATTTGCCAGTGGGGACATCCCTCATGGTCACCTAGCGGGGGATGCTGGATATGCACTCGAGCAGTGGCTGATGACACCCATCAGAAATGCACACACACCTGAACAGGAACGCCATAATGAGGCACATGCACAAACACGAAATGTAATCGAGCGTGTGTTTTGGATGCTCAAGTCACAGTTCCGGTGCTTGGACACATCTGGTGGAGCCTTGCAGTACTCACCAACTACACGTAACCAAATAGTCATGGTATGTGCTATGCTACACAATATGATCCTGCGAAAACAGCTGCAGCAGGAGCAGCATAGGGCTGGGCACAACAGCCCCCCACCATTGCCAAGGCCATCACAGGCAGAGCGTGACTGAATGGAGGAACAACCTGAGCCTGCCCTGTAGGCAGAAGGAGGCATGCCCAGTATGCTTTGGCCTTGGCAAAGAGGCAACGCATAGCATATACACTGGTTCAGTAGGAACCCTGGAAATGATACCTCTCTTCGACTCGCACATATAGTAAAAGCGATGCCTAACTTGACACTACCTGTTAACAAACATGTATAGGGAGTGTAAAATGTGCATCTGACTTAGGCAGCTCTGCAGCACCACCTGAGGCATGATTGCTATGTGTTTAGCAATATAAAGCACTGCTAAACAGCTTTCACCACTATTTAGTATATGTAAACAAAATTGCACACACTAAGTAGCACAACTACAGGCAATGTTCAGCAATATTGTGCATTGTTCAGCAATGTTGGGCAACATTGAGCAATGTTGTGCAACTCTGGTCAAATGTGGGTATAGGTCATCAAAAGCAGGTTAACAAGTTCATATTTGCTTCACTTTTCTTGAAGCAGTCTGTTCTGGCATGTATGAAAATAAGAAGCAGTGACAGTCCTCGAACCCAGGATACAGTGAACTATAGTCAGAGTACAGAACCACTAAACCATAACAGTATGTCAATGGTCAGCTTGTATAAAAACATGTTGATAAGTCCATGCTAAGAATCTCATGGAAACCTTGCAGGCATAGCATAATCCCTGTTGAGTTAAGACACAAAGGTGAGGCCTGCAGTAATAATAGAACCTGATATTCAACACACATATAGTATAAATGTTAATATTGGTAATGTTCACACACATCAACAATCGTAGTGGACCTCAGACAGCAACATACTGCAAGGTCACACTGGGCATGCTCACACACTTGAAACTATGAGACAAATGTCAGGCAACAAAACACTGAAAGTCTGAACTGGGCATGCTCACACACTTAGGGCAAGTTTGAGTACAGCTGTGGGCCACACATATCCCTCAGCTGCATGTGTCAACCCAGGAACCTTGCACTATTCACCAATCCACCATGTGCACACATTGATATGACAACAGACACAATATAATATAGTGAAATCCTGTCACATTCAAATATGTTATGCGGAAACCTAGGTTGTTCATAGGAAGTGGTAAAGCAAAGAAGAAACAAAACCTGCAATCAGTACCATCACTGAACAATGTACATCCCAAACATTAGCATAGGTTCAGAGGTTGACACTAGGCTATCTGCCTACGGTATGTAGAAGCCTCGCCACAGTGTGTTTGTATTCTGCAACCATGCTAGATTAGCAGACTCTGCCGTTAATAGTAGGTCACACAAGATATCTCCCATATGTTCATTTCATTCTGCCTCTGTCTAGCAAGGACCCATAACATATCCCAGGGCTAAACATACGATCACCCATCCACCTGTGAAGATGTCACCTGTAGATGGTCAGCATGGGTCTGTGCATATGTGGGACTGTGATCACATTCCCGAGTGAGTGGAGCCTCTGTGATGGTAATATGCCACTCCAGCATGTCCTATTAACATCATTGCTCACGTACCTGTCCCTGGAGCATGTGGCTGTAAGGGACTTTGATATCCTCATGTGGAGCCTGTCCATCAATGCTGTAATGGACATGGCTTCAAACAAAGGCACAGACTGCATCCAAGTAGGCAGTAAGCAACTGAGGAGAGCTGGGGTCACCATAGCCAAACTGTTCATACCATCTGTGTGAGTCCCTAGATCCACTTGGTTATGTGATTCTATGTACATTCCAGTTGCTGCATGTGTTGGGTAAGGTACATCCCAAATGGGGCTTGTATCCAAGCATGTGCCTGATGACTATAGGGTCACAATAACCCCACCTGGTCTGGATGTAAAACCATATGGGATAAGGTTGGCTAAATAGAAGGTGTGTCCAACAACATTGGCAACGTGAATGTCAAAGGTGAGAATACTAAGTATTCATGTCCCCAAATCACAAATCACACACACTGTACGTAATGTATCATCACCTATGTGGTAATGTGTGTGCACGATGTTACTACCAAAGGTGATGACTATGCATCTAAAGGAAGGTAGCTGTAGGCCGTGGCTCTGGCATCAGTCATCCATCTCTGTGAGACCCTTTCTGAGGATGCTTGTGACAGCTGTGGAGTCAATTATGGCACACAGTTTGCAGTCATCTGCAAACATGGTCATCCATATTCCTCCTGTGTTAGCCAGTATGTATCAGAAATATATACAGAACAAGAGAGGTCCCAGGACTGAGCCCTGTGGGATGCCACATGTAACTGGTGTATAGTCAGACATGGCACCTGCAATACTGACCATGTGTGTGCTATTCATGATCCAGTTAGCGATCCATCTTGTGACATATGTGTAGATATTGAATCCAATGATCTAATGTGTAAAGGCCAAGTGGGGTATTGTGTAGAAGTGGTGTGCGAGGTCCAGGTAGGCTGTATGGACAACCCTGCATACATCTATGGACCTGTTAACTGTTTAAAGACATCAAACATCTGCAAGAGGCAAGATATGCCCACAACAACACCAAATTGTGTAGGATCCACTGTCTGTAGGTTCACAATGTGTATGTGTATGTGTTCCATGATGATACAGTCCATAGCATAGCAGACCAGGATAGTTAGGCATATATTGTGATAATGTCCAGGGTCCCTAGTGGCACCAGCACTGTGGAGCAGGTACACTGTAGTTAAATGCCATTCCATGGGTACACATCCTGTAGTAACTGTGATATTGAACAGTGACATAATGTGAGTGTGAAGTTTGTCATGAATCTTGTGTATGCCACAGTCTGGGACACCATCTGGTCCCACTGATGCTGTGTTGTCTGCTATGGAGAGGGAAGCACACACATGTTCATCTGTGATGTCAGGGAGGCTACACCCTGTTGTGATGGACATGTGCACTGCAGGGGGGATGGTGGAGAAACATTCCCACTGAGCCTGTTGTCCAGGATGTTCACAATGTCAGTGGGTTCACTGTATCATTTGTAATTATGCAGTAACTCACAGCATATCTGTGAGTTCCCACCCAGGTCCCTGACATAACTAAATACGGCATTGTGATTGTCCATAGTGTGTGTTGCAAGTGTCCATTAGAAGTGGGCCTTAGATGAATCAACAAGTGATCATAGCTATACCATAGTACTGATCAGAGATGCCTTCCCGATTCTGATTGTGCTCTATAATGTAGTAGCCTCCTCCTGTCCCTGTATAGGTCAGTAATGGCCGTGGTCCAGTAGACAGGTCCCCTGCCTTTGGAGGAGTGAGCCTTGTAGTTATCTGGGATAGCATGATCCATGCATTCCAATAGTTGTCCATAGAATGTGCTTGCAAAGTATGAAGTGGTCTGAGCTGTAATTAACACTGTCCCAGGGTCATTGAGGGATACCACCTCAGTTTGTACAAGTGTAACGTTTGCTCATGAGAAGTATGTCACTGAGATCACATAGGATGTGTGTGTGTATGGGATATGTATGTCTAGTGAGAGGAATGTATGTTCGGACCTTAACAATTACAGGTATACCTCTGTTGTGGAACATAGAGTCCCCATGTGGGTGATGATCAAGTCCCACATGTTTAACCCCCTGTGGGTGTGGTGACCAGGTCTTCCATAGCATTTGCGTGCAACAATCCTAGCAACTGTTGTGCAAGGGTGTCACTGCTTGAGTAGTATACCCAGTCAATGTTTGTGTATTTGAAGTCGCACAATATAATGGTGTTTGGTGAGACCTTCACATTCCCAAATGTTCCCAGGAATAACGACTGTTATGCCCAGGTTTGGGAGTGTGGTCTGTAACAGTTTACAAACTGAAATGCAGTTTTGCCCACTCTCGGTTGCACATGCACATTCCCCAATGCTTTGTGCACTGCTACCAACCTGGAGGTGTGTGTATGAATGATGTATATGGATATCCCCCCTTATTGTTGTTGTCCGGTCCGAGTCATGTGTCTGAAAACCATGGTATGATGTAAAACCTGTTAGTGCTGCTGTGCTTTTGTGAGCTTGAACCAGGTGTTTGTTACTGCACATATATCGACAGATTCCATACTGATGTGAGTCCTGAGTGCATGCATTCTGAGGGTTAGACATCAGTTGTTGAGCACCATCCCTCTCCGTTTCCTGTACCCTGTAACATCTATGGCTGTGGTTATATCTTCTGACCCTTGCTTCAAACAGCCACTATGTGTGTGTCAAGAGCCTAAGGCAGTCTGTGAAAGCCTAGGGGTGACAGGTGCATGGCGTCCATAGCGAATATACATGGCATGTTGAGCATGTAATCCCAGGCTGACAGACACTGGATCCCCTGTGAATGACAACAATATGTTAGGCAACTGTTAAAAGTGATCATGTCACCTGTATACTGTGACATAGTACTTGGTGAGGGTAAGATGCTATGCAAGGTCAGGGTCATACTGTCCTGGGCTACATGATCAGAGAGCTCCTCTATGTTTCTTGTTATGTAGTCCAGGGAGTAACATCTGAGGGTTTACACACCAGAACGGTCAATGATGGAGCCATATTTGTACTTGCAGTGGACTGACAACAGTGCATGTGTCATGTGGCATATCCTGGCACCCGACACACAGCACAAAGTGACCTTCACCTTGTTCAGTCTGGTGAGTGGGATGTCAGTGTGACGGACAATTACAGTCACCTAATACAAGTGTATGAGGTGTGTTGTGTAGGCCTAAGGGCAGTGACTGTGTGGCACAATGACTTTGTGAACTATGTGATATGTGTGTATGGTTGTGTGTTAGCAGTTGTTTGTGTGTCTGCTTTGGATGTCTCAGCTGCTTATGCAGAGTATATTTAGATGCTCCAAGTATGACATTGTGTGTCAATATATATGGATTTCTGTTGTTGTAGGTGCATGTGCGACTGTATTTGTGGTGTGTGTGGTTACCTTCTCCACCCGATAGACTGTGCCAGTCATGGCGTGGGAGAGCTCAGCCTCCTGTCTGTCTACACAGTTGCACCACTCACATATCATTTTTT
>NC_056729.1:1918950220-1918995220 GCF_019279795.1 Protopterus annectens
ACAAAAAAAAATTGCAAAAAAACTTTCCCCCAAGGGAAAAAAAATGTTTTTTTCTCAGACACACGGCAACACTGCAATAAGCTAATAGAAGTGAAAACTGAAAAAGCTTTACTGAGACAAAGAAATGTTAGAGGCTGCCATTGCTGTCATAAGGCGACATATGCAACATGCTGAGGGTGGTGACAATGCAAATGCTGCTGAGCAATCCACAGTGAGGAGACAGAGAAGAGTGTACAGGCCTAGGGTAACCTACCAGGGGCTACATGAGCTGGAGATAGTGGAGCGCTATAGAGTGGACAGAGACCACATGCAGCAAATTGTTGAGCTGTGCAGGCCATGCCTCACACACAGAACCAACAGAGGGGAACCCATCCCAGTGGAAACCAAGGTATGTGTTGGCCTAAGAATATTAGCAACAGGTACCTTCCAGAGACCAACTGGCGATATGATGGAGATTTCACAGGCATCAGCATCTAGGGTACTGCACCAGTTCCTGAATGCCATGGCAGCACATGTCAGTGATCATGTATATTTCCCCAATTCCCGTGAGGTATAGGCCAGCAATATGCATCTCTTCCAGCAAATAGCGGAATGCCCTGAGGTAGTGGGTGCAATAGACTGCATGCACATTCGCATCAAAGCACCAGCCGGTGAGCGAGCTAGCGTCTACTATAACTGCAAGGGTTACCCCTCCATCAACTGCCAAGTCGTGTGTGATGCCCAGGGCATAATAATGAATGTGTGTGCTGGCTGCCCTGGAAGCTACCATGACTCCCATATCTGGAATCTGACACAGCTGTACCAGACATTTGCCAATGGGGACATCCCTCATGGTCACCTAGTGGGGGATGCTGGATATGCACTCGAGCAGTGGCTGATGCCACCCATCAGAAATGCACACACACCTGAACAGGAACGCCATAATGAGGCACATGCACAAACAAGAAATGTAATCGAGCGTGTGTTTGGGCTGCTCAAGTCACAGTTCCGGTGCTTGGACACATCTGGTGGAGCCTTGCAGTACTCACCAACTACATGTAACCAAATAGTCATGGTATGTGCTATGCTACACAATATGATCCTGCGAAAACAGCTGCAGCAGGAGCAGCATAGGGCTGGGCACAACAGCCCCCCACCATTGCCAAGGCCATCACAGGCAGAGCGTGACTTGGAGGAGGAACAACCTGAGCCTGCCCCAGTAGGCAGAAGGAGGCATGCCCAGTATGCTTTGGCCTTGGCAAAGAGGCAATGCATAGCATATACACTGGCTCAGTAGGAACCCTGGAAATGATACCTCTCTTCGACTCGCACATATAGTAAAAGCGATGCCTAACTTGGCACTACCTGTTAACAAACATGTATAGGGAGTGTAAAATGTGCATCTGACTTAGGCAGCTCTGCAGCACCACCTGAGGCATGATTGCTATGTGTTTAGCAATATAAAGCACTGCTAAACAGCTCTCACCACTATTTAGTATATATAAACAAAATTGCACACACTAAGTAGCACAACTACAGGCAATGTTCAGCAATATTCTGCATTGTTCAGCAATGTTGGGCAACATTGAGCAATGTTGTGCAAGTCTGGTCAAATGTGGGTATAGTTCATCAAAAGCAGGTTAACAAGTTCATATTTGCTTCACTTTTCTTGAAGCAGTCTGTTCTGGCATGTATGAAAATAAGAAGCAGTGACAGTCCTCGAACCCAGGATACAGTGCACTATTGTCAGAGTACAGAACCACTAAACCATAACAGTATGTCGATGGTCAGCTTGTATAAAAACATGTTGATAAGTCCATGCTAAGAATCTCATGGAAACCTTGCAGGCATAGCATAATCCCCGTTGAGTTAAGACACAAAGGTGAGGCCTGCAGTAATAATAGAACCTGATATTCAACACACATATAGTATAAATGTTAATATTGGTAATGTTCACACACATCAACAATCGTAGTGGACCTCAGACAGCAACATACTGCAAGGTCACACTGGGCATGCTCACACACTTGAAACTATGAGACAAATGTCAGGCAACAAAACACTGAAAGTCTGAACTGGGCATGCTCACACACTTAGGGCAAGTTTGAGTACAGCAGTGGGCCACACATATCCCTCAGCTGCATGTGTCAACCCAGGAACCTTGCATTATTCACCAATCCACCATGTGCACACATTGATATGACAACAGACACAATATAATATAGTGAAATCCTGTCACATTCAAATATGTTATGCAGAAACCTAGGTTGTTCATAGGAAGTGGTAAAGCAAAGAAGAAACAAAACCTGCAATCAGTACCATCACTGAACAATGTACATCCCGAACATTAGCATAGGTTCAGAGGTTGACACTAGGCTATCTGCCTAGGATATGTAGAAGCCTAGCCTCAGTGTGTTTGTATTCTGCAACCACGCTAGATTAGCAGACTCTGCCGTTAATAGTAGGTCACACAAGATATCTCACATATGTTAATTTCATTCTGCCTCTGTCTAGCAAGGACCCATAACATATCCCAGGGCTAAACATACGATCACCCATCCACCTGTGAAGATGTCACCTGTAGATGGTCAGCATGGGTCTGTGCATATGTGGGACTGTGATCACATTCCCGAGTGAGTGGAGCCTCTGTGATGGTAATATGCCACTCCAGCATGTCCTATTAACATCATTGCTCACGTACCTGTCCCTGGAGCATGTGGCTGTAAGTGACTTTGATATCCTCATGTGGAGCCTGTCCATCAATGCTGTGATGGACATGGCTTCAAACAAAGGCACAGACTGCATCCAAGTAGGCAGTAAGCAACTGAGGAGAGCTGGGGTCACTATAGCCAAACTGTGCATACCATCTGTGTGAGTCCCTAGATCCACTTGGTTATGTAATTCTGAGTACATTCCAGTTGCTGCATGTGTGGGTAAGGTACATCCCAAATGGGGCTTGTATCCAAGCATGTGCCTGATGACTAAAGGGTCAGAATGACCCCACCTGATCTGGATGTAAAACCGTATGGGATAAGGTTGGCTAAATAGAAGGTGTGCCCAACAACATTGGCAACGTGAATGTCAAAGGTGAGAATACTAAGTATTCATGTCCCCAAATCACAAATCACACACACTGTACGTGATGTATCATCACCTATGTGGTAATGTGTGGGCACGATGTTACTACCAAAGGTGATGACTATGCATCTAAAGGAAGGTAGCTGTAGGCCATGGCTCTGGCATCAGTCATCCATCTCTGTGAGACCCTTTCTGAGGATGCTTGTGCCAGCTGTGGAGTCGATTATGGCACACAGTTTGCAGTCATCTGCAAACATGGTCATCCATATTCCTCCTGTGTTAGCCAGTATGTATCAGAAATGTATATAGAACAAGAGAGGTCCCAGGACTGAGCCCTGTGGGATGCCACATGTAACTGGTGTATAGTCAGACATGGCACCTGCAATACTGACCATGTGTGTGCTATCCATGATCCAGTTAGCAATCCATCTTGTGACATATGTGTAGATATTGAATCCGATGATTAATGTGTAAAGGCCAAGTGGGGTATTGTGTAGAAGTGGTGTGCGAGCTCCAGGTAGGCTGTGTGGACAACCCTGCATACGTCTATGGACCTGTTAACTGTTTAAAGACATCAAACATCTGCAAGAGGCAAGATATGCCCACAACAACACCAAATTGTGTAGGATCCACTGTCTGTAGGTTCACAATGTGTATGTGTATGTGTTCTATGATGATACAGTCCATAGCATAGCAGACCAGGATAGTTAGGCATATATTGTGATAATGTCCAGGGTCCCTAGTGGCACCAGCACTATGGAGCGGGTACACCGTAGCTAAATGCCATTCCATGGGTACACATCCTGTAGTAACTGTGATATTGAACAGTGACATAATGTGAGTGTGGATTTTGTCATGAATCTTGTGTATGCCACAGTCTGGGACACCATCTGGTCCCACTGATGCTGTGTTGTCTGCTATGGAGAGGGAAGCACACACATGTTCATCTGTGATGTCAGGGAGGCTACACCCTGTTGTGATGGACATGTGCACTGCAGGGGGGATGGTGGGGAAACATTCCCACTGAGCCTGTTGTCCAGGATGTTCGCAATGTCAGTGGGTTCACTGTATCATTTGTAATTATGCAGTAACTCACAGCATATCTGTGAGTTCCCACCCAGGTCCCTGACATAACTAAATAAGGCATTGTGATTGTCCATAGTGTGTGTTGCAAGTGTCCGTTAGAAGTGGGCCTTAGATGAATCAACAAGTGATCATAGCTATACCATAGTACTGATCAGAGATGCCTTCTCGATTCTGATTGTGCTCTATAATGTAGTAGCCTCCTCCCGTCCCTGTATAGGTCAGTAATGGCCGTGGTCCAGTAGACAGGTCCCCTGCCTTTGGAGGAGTGAGCCTTGTAGTTATCTGGGATAGTGTGATCCATGCATTCCAATAGTTGTCCATAGAATGTGCTTGCAAAGTATGACGTGGTCTGAGCTGTAATTAACACTGTCCCAGGATCATTGAGGGATACCACCTCAGTTTGTACAAGTGTGATGTTTGCTCATGAGAAGTATGCAACTGAGATCACATAGGATGTGTGTGTGTATGGGATATGTATGTCTAGTGAGAGGAATGTATGTTCCGACCTTAACAATTACAGGTATACCTCTGTTGTGGAACATAGAGTCCCCATGTGGGTGATGATCAAGTCCCGCATGTTTAACCCCCTGTGGGTGTGATGACCAGGTCTTCCATAGCATTTGAGTGCAACAATCCTAGCAACTGCTGTGCAAGGGTGTCACTGCATGAGTAGTATACCCAGTCAATGTTTGTGTATTTGAAGTCACACAATATAATGGTGTTTGGTGAGACCTTCACATTCCCAAGTGTTCCCAGGAATAACGACTGTTGTGCCCAAGTTTGGGAGTGTGGTCTGTAACAGTTTACAAACTGAAATGCAGTTTTCCCACTATCAGTTGCACATGCACGTTCCCCAATGCTTTGTGCACTGCTACCAACCTGGAGATGTGTGTATGAATGATGTATATGGATACCCCCCTTATTGTTGTTGTCCGGTCCGAGTCGTGTGTCTGAAAACCATGGCATGATGTAAAACCTGTTACTGCTGCTGTGCTTTTGTGAGCTTGAACCAGGTGTTTGTTACTGCACATATATCGACAGATTCCATACTGATGTGAGTCCTGAGTGCATGCATTCTGAGGGTTAGACATCAGTTGTTGAGCACCATCACTCTCCGTTTCTTGTACCCTGTAACGTCTATGGCTGTGGTTATGTCTTCTGACCCTCACCTCAAACAGCCACTATGTGTGTGTCAAGAGCCTAAGGCAGTCTGTGAAAGCCTAGGGGTGACAGGTGCATGGCGTCCATAGCGAATATACATGGCATGTTGAGCATGTAATCCCAGGCTGACAGACACTGGATCCCCTGTGAATGACAAAAATATGTTAGGCAACTGTTAAAAGTGATCATGTCATCTGTATACTGTGACATAGTACTTGGTGAGGGTAAGATGCTACGCAAGGTCAGGGTCATATTGCCCTGGGCTACACGATCAGAGAGCTCCTCTATGTTTCTTGTTATGTAGTCCAGGGAGTAACATCTGAGGGTTTACACACCAGAACGGTCAATGATGGAGCCATATTTGTACTTGCAGTGGACTGACAACAGTGCATGTGTCATGTGGCATATCCTAGCACCCGACACACAGCACAAAGTGACCTTCACCTTGTTCAGCCTGGTGAGTGGGATGTCAGTGTGACGGACAATTACAGTCACCTAATACAAGTGTATGAGGTGTGTTGTGTAGGCCTAAGGGCAGTGACTGTGTGGCACAATGACTTTGTGAACTATATGATATGTGTGTATGGTTGTGTGTTAGCAGTTGTTTGTTTGTCTGCTTTGGATGTCTCAGCTGCTTATGCAGAGTATATTTAGATGCTCCAAGTATGTCATTGTGTGTCAATGTATATGGTTTTCTGTTGTTGTAGGTGCATGTGCGACTGTATTTGTGGTGTGTGTGGTTACCTTCACCACCCGGTAGACTGTGCCAGTCATGGCGTGGGAGAGCTCAGCCTCCTGTCTGTCTACACAGTTGCACCACTCACATATATCTGAGTTTGTTGATAGGAGGACAGTGTTACCTGTGTACATAAGGCAGTTGTAACAATGCGTCAGAATTCCAATATGCACCTGCTGGACTGGAGAGTACACACGGAACCGACCTTTGGACATGCCAGGATATGATGATGACATACACTGTCGACTGATCACAAAGGATCAGTAGTGTGTCAAGTGTGTAAAAGAGTATAACAGGGTTTTAGTGTTCAGGTTTGTTGTTGCTGTGGAAAGATAATCTGCAAAGGAGTACAGACAGAAACCTTACACCTCCTACAGCTATGTCAGAAATATCGATGTACAGTCATATATGTCCTGAGTCAGGGTCAACTGTACCTGACTGACAATGTCAACATCCTGTCAGACAGGCCCATACATACATACCCACCTCCCAGTGACAAAAGGCCCTAACATCATACCAGGAGATATCACATGTAGAATGTGTAAACTGGTCCTCCCAATGCCAAATGAATCCTTTCACATGGATAACAATGTTTCCCCATATGTGTCATAAGTGAACGACAGGACAAACAGACACTGCACCTGAACAGTCTGTTGAGCCTCACACTCTCTACAGGATCTTACACCATTGAATGTGTTACAGCAACATGTGGCACACCCCACAAGTGTTGGTGCACAACACACCATGGGAACTATATTCCTATAAGCCTACAAAGTCCAAAATGCTAGTCCATGGAGTCCATCATGATTGCAGTCAGGAACAGAGATATTGTAAACCAACAAACACACAACCCAAACGTCTGTGGTATGTTAATGAGCACAGCATGTTCCCCAAACCTGCTAGATATCTTGCAAGGTAGCCACACAGGACATACATCACTGACAGGAGCAACACAGGTCCCACATAGACTTTGAATAGCCTTCTACCAACATCACAGACACATGTTGTATACACAAAACCTACAATCCGTGCATGAATATGTATTGTCATATGAAGGAATGGTAATTTGCCCACAGATAGATCACACCAGGTATGAATTGTGTATTCCTGTTCAAGATGTTCACACCTGCTGACCCACAAGGTTCATTCCTGGGATTGCATAACACTAAGTGCACATGCATTACCATGTCCAGTCTGATGATGTCAGCAACCTACAAATATAGCATGTGAATTGAAACCATACAGTAAAGCATAAAGCGCATCATGTTACTGCATATCTCACTAGTATCATAACATAGTTAGGTAGGTGTTTGAATCCTGCAGTTGTTGGGTGTGTATGTGTGTGTGTGAGATTAACGTTGAGAGGAGTGGCATTTTTGGAGACTGTGGAAACACATTAGGAGTGGTGAGTACCTATTTGCCAAGTGTGATGATGTCAGCAACCTACAAATAGACGTTTGGAAATAAATGCTCCCAGAAAAGCAAATAGCGCATTGTGTTAATGCGTATCTCACTAGTGTCATAACATAGTAAGTAGGGGTTTGAATCCTGTGAATGTGTGTGAGATTTCCTTTAAGAGGAGTGGCCTTTTTGGAGACTGTGAAAACACATTAGGAGTGGTGAATACCTCTTTGCCAAGTGTGATGATGTCAGCAACCTACAAATAGAGCTTTGGAAATAAATGCTCCCCGTAAAGCAAATAGCACATCATGTTAATGCATATCTCACTAATGGCATAACATAGTTAGATAGGGGTTTGAATCTTGCAAATACTGATTGTGAATGTGTGAGATTTCCTTTGAGAGGAGTGGGCTTTTTGGAGACTGGGGAATCACATTAGGAGTGGTGAATACCTCTTTGCCAAGTGTGATGATGTCAGCAACCTACAAATAGAGCTTTGGAAATGCATGCTCCCAGTAAAGCAAATAGCGTGTCGTGTTAATACGTATTTCACTAGTGTCATAACATCGTTAGATAAGGGTTTGAATTGTGTGTGAGATTGCCTTTGAGAAGAGTGGCCTTTTTGGAGACTGTGGAAATACATTAGGAGTGGTGAATACCTCTTTGCCAAGTGTGATGATGTCAGCATCCTACAAATAGAGCTTTGGAAATGAATGCTCCCAGAAAAGTGAATAGCGCCTTGTGTTAATGCGTATCTCACTAAACATAGTCAGGTAGGGATTTGAGTCCTGCAAATGCCAAGTGTGTGTGTGTGTGGGGGGGGGGTGCGTATGTGTGTGATTTCCTTTGAGAGGAGTAGCCATTTTGGAGACTGGGAAAACACATTTTAAAAGAGGTACATCCCTCATCGGAAAGTTTGATGATGTCAGCATCCTACAAATATTCAAGGGGAACAAAAACCACCCAGTAATGCATATAGCATGCTGTGTTAATGCGTATCTCACTAGTAGCATAACATAGTTAAGTAGGGGTTTAAGTCCTGCAAATGCTGAGTGTGTGTGTGTGTGTGTGTGTGTGTGCCACTGGTGGTCAATGCAGTGTGGGTTTTGCTTTTACTACGGTATGACATATGTTTCAAACAGTATGTGCATTGCACACATCGGGTATCTGCGTGTCAAATAGATTTGCGTACATGTGACCTCAATCAGTACATAGGTGTGAATCCTGCATACTACATAAATACATTTGTAACCTTCGACAGATTGTGCTGCTGCTTCTCAGATCATAGGTCACATATGTATGTATGCATCAAGACCAGCCAATGTAGTGATCCATGGCCAAGGACATCCCTGCCACACACACCCATGACACATACTGTAGAGTACTGTGAGTGAGGGTAATTGCTGGGGTATATGTCAGACATGTTCATACACAATGACAACTGGCAATAATGGACAGTCATTATAGGTGTGCACCAGCCCTGTGGATATGCATGCAGGCCCCTAATGTGTTATGTGAAACACCGAGGGACCCCACAATACCTATGGATATGTGGATACCAAGGGACAGATGACATAACATGTGTCTGTCTGTACACATTGGTACCCAACATACGTGTTCAGGGCTACCACCTATGTGGCACTGTTGGGATAGTATGTATAGTAAATGTGGATGACTATGCCATAGATGGCGTACTGCTATACAGCATGTATTGGACAAAAGATACCTGTCTATATGATACCCTTGTGTAGGATATGCATCCCATCCAGGGAATGCAGTGTAGGCCAATGCATACATTTCCAGATGTAGATGGACATATCCCTAGTATGTTTGCATGTACTGAAGAGGGCTATATACCACACAGGTGTGGTCCCAGGAACGTGTGGCGGTCAATACCACTAGTTACTGTTATAGTATAGTACTGGAAGGATCCAACTGTTACTGAGTTCCCTACAACTGTGAGTCATTTGTCAGGACATTATCTAATAATTGGTTATAGTCATGCTGTTGAGGTGGTGTATACTGCCAGTCTGCAGATCATTGACAGATATCAATGGTATCACCCACAGCATAGTGCCAACCCTTGTCATAGACATGTGTGTAGCCATGTTAGTACATATCTGTAGTAGAATGCATACTGGCCATCGAAAGATACCATGAGATGTTAACAATGTGTAGAACAGGGTATGTCGCACATCTCACGTGTCCACTATGCACGTATATGCAGACAGTGCGTACACACCATGTTCACAGATGTACACTCGCTAATTTGTAATGCACACATCACACACGTACTGTCCACTCACTAACACATGCTGGCAATACTGTACACTTCAGCCAAGTGGTACATGGGTGGACAATACATACTCAGACCTAACACTGGTGTAAACAATGCTACAATGACTATCAGGGCTGTGATGCATAATGCCTGCTCAGATATACCTACAAGGATATCAGTACACCTTCCTGTTGGCAACTTGCTACTATTGCTACACTGCTATAATGTCACCCTGTTTATCAGAACCATGTTAGCCTATTCCTGCATTAATGTGACAGATGACAGGAGGTGGCACAGTTGTCATCATATGCACAGGGTGTGTTGTAGGTTTGCCAGAGCCCAACATTGACCCATCCAATCGGCATGTCTGTGTGTGTGTGTGTGTGTGTGTGTGTGTGTGTGTGTGTGTGTGTGTGTGTGTGTGTGTGTGTGTGTGTGTGAGGGACAACAGTACTGCATGGGCCAATGTTGATATAATGTGTATGTAATGTGTGTGTGTATGTGTGAGCCCTAATTGTATTGTAAATGTGTGTGTGTCTGCATGCATACAACTCCACCATGTGGCTGCCATATATGGGCGGTTGTGGGACAGCCACAGACTGTACCTAATAGGCCATACAGATCACTGTCTCTGGCCACGGAGACAGTACCTGTGCCTAGCAGGGGTGCTACGGGCAGTATCGGGTACCAACCCTGACTGGGTGCTATCATCAGAGGCAGAGGTATGATGACTGGACCCATGTCCCTGCTGGGACTGGCCAGCACCACGTGCACATGGTCTAGTAGGATGGTCAATGGACAGGCCAGCCCCAGCACGGCTGAGATCCATGGTCCATCCACGACGACTGCCAGCTGATGCTGTTGCTGGCATGCATCCGCATCGGCTTCTCATCCTTCTCGCATGGTCCTGGCTCATAGCTAACATGTTGTGGAGGATGTCTAATGTCTCCCTCCAATGGCTATCAATGACCTCGGTGTAATTCCGGATAGCAACGGCAAGGTCACGAATGCTGTCATTGATAGCAGTGTAATGGGCCCTCTGCGCCCTTAGTCCCTGTCTGGTGTACTGTTCCATACATGCCTGTGCCTGCATTACAGCCCAGAACATACTGGAAGTTGTAATACCTCTGGGGGCACGTCTGCCAGGGGCAATACAACCAATGGTGCTCCCCCGAGAACCCCTGGACACCCCCCTATGTGGTACCATTCCAGTAATCTGGCTATGGCTGCTGTGAGGGGATGCACGTGCCATAGGTACCACACTCTCCTGGTCAATGCCAACTGTATGCTTTTCCTCAGCTACAGCCATTGGTGATGAGGGATGTATTGGCAGTATGAGTGTGCGCATAGATGGGGTTGACTGCTGTGTACTGTCGATTGGTGGACCAACAACAGACCCTGTCAGACCTTCCTGTGCCACAATACATGTCTCATCATCTCCACTATTAGTGGCGGTGACATCAGGTTCCCTGCTGCATTCAGCCACGCCTAACTCGGCATCTGTGGAAGGAAGACAGGAAACGCACTTTACAATCTGTACATGATGTTAGCACAGATGCACACATGCACACATGAACACATGCACACATGCACACATGCACACATGCACACATGCACACATGCACACATGCACACATGAACACATGTACACATGAACACATGCATACATGCACACATGCACACATGAACACATGCACACATGCACACATGCACACATGCACAGAAATACACTGCTCACCACAGCACATAAACACACACACACCAGCAATCCAACACATACACAATAGTGGGTGATAGTGGGTGACAGTATCACAAGGCAAACAGTCACCACACATGTGTCAGGAGGCAGACAATGTGTTGCTCAACACCATGCAGTGCAAGTGTAGACAACCCTATCTAATGACATTATACATAGCTTTGATGCATGTGTGTAGTTGTTCAGTGATTGGCTACACCCTGGAACACAATGTGTACATGGACACAACATTGCTGTGCAAGTATTATCTGCTCTGCAATGTCATGTGCACCATCACTCAATGGTATACATACCATGGCTGCATGTGTTATCTGTGTGACACATAGATTGCCATGTCTGATGACAGTGTCTGTGTCCATAGCACATAATAGTGGGCACAGGTGTAGCAAATGCATGCAATGTACAGACATGGGATGAGTGGTGCATGTAGATGTGAAGGAATCCCATTGCATGACATGGACATTGCACAGTGGTTATAGTGCATGTGGGACATATTGCAAATATGTTGTTGCCAGCCATGACATGGCATGCTACATGACTGCAACATTAAACACCACACATACCCAATGCGTGTCATGTGACCTATACACCCAATAGCATTCCAGGACATATATGTGACTCTTTGTACAGATGGCGACTGTTGTGCAAAATGTGTATACTAGCATATGTAAGCACACACACAGCATGCTATGCATGGTGTGTATAGGTGCATATGTTTGCACACACAAAACAATAAGGTGCACAGCAAAGACTGCTATGTGTAGTACTGTGATCACTGTAACCGGATGGGGTGTAGTGCCATGTGCCATCATCATCATCATGCATCTTGTGGTCACTCATGGCTACTACTGTGTGACAGACCACCGCCTAGCATGCTGTACCTGAACTGCAGTGCCGTGGATACGTTCACTATTACACAGCCACTTTGTACATGGGTGTATGAGGTGCCCAGTATGGAGCATTACCTAACATGACTGTGTTATGCGTTGAAGAGTGTTACACAGCCCCATGATAGGCCTCTGCCCCTAAGGTACATCATGTGTGTGTGGATGAAATGTGGGATACTGAAGTGTGACCTTACAGTGGGTGTGTGCTTACGCCATATGTAGCATGACTTTGTGTACTGCATGTGATAAATGTCTTATGTTGTGTACAGATGTTGCAACTATGCCTATCCAATGTGCAGTACGGGGTTGCCACAACTGTGTGTCATGCTCTGTGTATTGCATGTCATTGAGGCATCTACTGACTACTGAGCTGTGCAATGTCTCACAGCAACCATGCATGGCATGCATTATGCGTAGGTGTGTTACGTGTACATGGTCTACACCTCACCTATGACATGCATATGTCATTACCAACATTGCAGGTATAACACACTCACCAGCATGGATCGGCTGCCCTGCCGTCACACCAGAGGGACCTATGAGAATATGAGAGGGTTCGTCAGTGGCCACAACTGTGGCATTGCTACAGTGGGTATGCTAAACTGCAGTACAACAGCAGTCAACAGTCACAGGTGTAGGGCTATTATTCAAACTATCCATATTGCACAACACTAGGCAGCGGAACTGCTAAACACACAGTACACATCTCACTTACACATAATCTAACAATACATTAAACTAGTCTACAGATAGGGCATGTCACCTGCTTGCTCCAGGTGGATGTGCTGGGTGGCTCCGGCCTCCATTACAACACATGTCAGAGATTGATGTGGCTGTTGTCCAGTAGCCACCATGCTTAGGAGCAGCTCCTCTGCTCTGGTGAGGGGGGGGGGGTGGATGGCCACCCCACCACCTGTGCAAGCTGCTGTCTTTGGATATCAAACGCACGCCGCCGGACTTGTCTAATTAAATCACTGCAGTGATGGTGTATCTGCTCATATGTCCGGTTATGCATGCCTATGTCATTTACCTGACTAACAATTTCCTGCCATAGTGCAGTCCACTCCTGCTGGGGCTGGATGCTTCTGGAGAAGAGCATTGTGTGCCACTGCAATAGGTTGTCGAGTATCACCTCTTTCTCATCCGCTGTGTACACTGGGTTCTGTTGGTGGGCCATCTGGCTGAAAAAGATATGAACAATATGTGTGAGAGTGTCCTGTGGCACACTTTATACCTTTACCCACAGATATCACTTTACTGACATATATACCATCCTATTGTCTGTCAGAGGTTACACACATTCAATACCACTTATTGGTTCTCAGGCCACAACTAACTAACACTGCCTGGCAGACTCTATATATCACACCACTATACAACAGTACCCAACACACTGTTTGTGACACATTGCCCAACCTCAAGACAGGGGTGTATATCACACCAATGCATGAACAGAGATGTCATCCATTGCAATGGATGTAAAGTACAGGTACAGTAGTACCAATCAACCACCCTACTCATTGATGCCATAGCCCTGCCTAACAGATGTGTCCAGTTGTTACTATAGGTGGCATACTGCTGTAACAGACTATATATGTTGCTGGATACACACATTAACCCTTTAACACACATATGATTGCAGCCATTGTACAGGCATAATCACACACACATCAGGCAAACATACAACACACCACTGTATGCCAACACAGATGAGCATTACCTGTGTACCATACGGTACTGTGTGCCACTACTTACACACCTTTATCATACTACAGGAAACACACATGACAGTGTTTCCAAGCAATGTGAACACACACCATACTGTGCTGTTTAGGCCTACAGCTTCAGGTAGCACTACAGTTCATATTGATGATGAATTCACCAGCAGTACCACTCACTAAGCATACATGTATTGCTTTAGCCTACAATGAGACACCACATTCATCAACAAAGAACTACGTCACATCATATGCCGTACTACTATGTCTGCCTAACAGTACATTACACATCAGTTGCTGTCCTCACAGCTGGGATAGGCACTATCATGTCAGATACAACATCACACTAAGCTATCACACATTTACAGACTCTGTACACATTCAGCATTACACTTATTCAACCTCACATAGCAGCTATTGCATTAAGTACATGTGTGAGTGTATAGTGTCAGAGGTAGGTAATATGCTATTGGCCCTAGGGCCTACAGCAGCCTAGCCATATGCTACCCTGGCCTTTGACACACATGTACTTTGATTTCACTTGCCCCAGACAACCTGAACCACAGAGGTGTTTCCTGGGGTGTATTACCAATCTCCCACACAATCATCAGGGGTATTTATAACAACTGCTAAGGAGGAGACTTGTTTGCTATTGCTATGTGGTCTATTCCAGTGTATGGCATATCTCTGAGATGGGAACCTAGCCCTCCAGCATGTGCTGTTTAGTGAGCTGACAAGGTTTAGGGCCCTATAGCGTGTATCCCTGAGGGATTGTGATATGTTGCCATGGTGGTTGTCACCCAGCTATGGGTGTGACATACCTCTGTATGTCCAGCAGAGGTCACCTCTGTGTGGCCAGTATGCAATACAGTGTAGTTGTGGTTTTGTGAGTCAGTCTGCATAGGGCATCTGTTTGCGGACAGTATTATCCTTTGTGAGGTCTGTCTGTGGCCTGTTCACCTGGTGTAGTTGTCATGTGAAGTACATACCACACAGGGGATTGTGATGAGTAGAGGGGAACAATACCTTATACTTCCATAGATGACACACCTGTTGTCATGACACATACCACACAGACAGATTACAGGTGTAGTGTGGCAAGGTCTTCATCAAAGTGGAGGCTACTGTCTACCTGTGTCCCATGTTCCCTTATCACACCTTCACTGTTACCTATGTGGTAGTTAATGGGTACACTGTTTTGGGAAGGTGGAATGGCACTGCCGTATCAACACTTGTCTACAGTCCATGCCTTGTTCACCACACACCTGTTGTGGTACATATGACCCCGTGTCTCTCTGTCTCTCTCTATCACTCTATATGTGTATATATATATATATATATATATATATATATATATATATATATATATATATATATATATATATATATATATATATATATATATATATATATATTCTATATATACATATCTATACGCATACATGTACACATCCATTGCTGTACACATGGATGTACATATAGGCACATGTACAGTCCACCTTTCATAGTGGGGATATCACTTATGCGACAGTTGTGGGATGTACAGGTATGTGATTAAATTGCACAGTGTTCTGCAGAATGCATGTGGCTGTCTTCAGCCCTTGTAGCATTAGCAGGCCTCACTGTCTGTAACACAGCAGATCTGACAAATCTGTCCCACAGCATTTATCCACCACATGACATATATCAACACTACCATAGCTGGCCTTAGGCATAGGCCTACTGGGCGGCCGCCTAGGGTGCCGCTCTAGCAGGGGTGCTTTTCCATTATTTATGTGGAGACAAGGATGGGGGCACCAGGAAGTGCGGTAGGGGGCGCCGTGAAGCTCTTTTGCCTAGGGCACCTGTTAACCTAAGGCCACTCCTGCGCACTGCTTGCTGTCTTCTAGGCCACACACTATGACCTACATGGATATATGCACATATCAAAATTCACTGACAGATAGCTGTCCACCCTTCACTAACAGTTGCAGTATGTCCCTTGCCCTATGCAAATGTGCAGATACAGATAGATACATGCTAATGCCACACATGGATGATTTGCAGTGTGTAGAGTACTCTTCAGGAACATCTACAACATGCCAACACATACATGTGAGTTACATACCTTACCTTTGTATTGCCCTGCTCCGTGTGTTACGGTTTTGTAGTTTTTTTTTTATATTGGTGGTTTGTTTTGGGTTTTTGCCCTCTATTGTACCTTTGCTTTCTGTTTCTCACTCTGTTCTGTCTCTGTCTCAGTCTGTGTCTGCATCCATGTCTCTCTCTCTCACTCTCTATCTCACAACACCTGCAATGATATAATTGCATGTGTAGACTGCAGGTACAGCCTGCTTTTCTAGGTATCTGCACTTGTGCATGTGACAGCCTCTGCACCAATTGCTGCCCACCATTCAGTAATTGCATGCAGCCTGCTGTTTGGTGATTGAATTACTTACTGTGATTGCAGCCCACTGCTATAAAATGCTAGGTTAGGTAGGCATAGCCCTTTCAGATTTCCAAGGTGGGGCCCATGCTTGTTTGCTCTGGACACCGTTGTGTCAGTCTGAAGGTTGGTATATGTCTCTTATCTGATGCTAGGGTTGTAGCCAGTTATATGCATGTTGTACTCATACCTGCATGTTGCTGCTTCCACTACACACATCTCAGTGTAGACATGTACGCACCCCTCCAAATGCTAACACAGGATACATGGGAGTGTGTACTTTTTTCTCAATTACACAATTAACTGCCACACAAATGTGGTTATTGCACTGTATTCCTGTGGCCAGTATTTAATCTGATCTTGTACTGTGTGGTGTTTGTAAGGTGCTACTGTAACATTACACCCTGCTAGGATGGCTGGTTCTCCTTTCACAGTCATGTCATGCAATCCCACAACCACTGCTGGTAAAGACCCACAGAAAAGGGTTTGTGTTATACCATTCCTAATTTCCATTTACATTCCCTCATTGTAATGCATGATATATTTATTTCAGAACCAAGTTATTTGTATATCTGCTGTGGCTTGGTGGTCATTCATGCAGTCTGTTGTGTCAATGGTCTGGGGTTCGAGACTGGCAGAGGTTTTTTCTTTTGCTGCTCAGCAGAACAAGGGCCCTGCCATAGAGTGACTAAGGCACTTTTAGGCAGTTGTAAGTGGGTTTGCGCGGGTTTGCGTGATGCTTAGCGATGCTAGGCTAAGCGTCCACATGCGCACACTCACTTAAGCCCGTTTACTACTGCTTAAAAGTGCTTATTCCCACTAACCCCTGCACTAATTTCTTTGAAAGAAAAGAAAATGGGGAGATAGGAAAGTGGTGAAAAAGGGGGCACAGAGAGGGAAAGACAGTAGGAAAACAAGCTTGGGATGTGCAGGACAGGTGTAGGGAAGGTCCATAGCTGCCCATTTCTTTACCAGCAACAGCTGTGCATATGTTGAAAATTTGGAGAGAAATTTGAAACCTTCCACCCCTGAGAGAGGGGTGAGGACAACATAGTTTGCTTTACTGCCAATTAAAATTATCAGTGTACATGTCCAATGGACATGTGTGCGAAATGGGAAGCTATGTATGGGGCGTAAATTTTTTTCAGGTACAGATTGCCCTTTTTGTTTTTTTGTTTATTTTTCAGCGGAGAGTGGAAAGTCAGGTAGAGGAAGTAGGTATATTTGGGGAGGTAGGTTGGGTAGGTAAACAGACAAGACAAACAAGACGCATACAGGGGCGGAGTATGACACATGGGGTGGGTGAGCACAATTGACGGGGACGGATGTTTGGAAATCGCAAGCCCATGAGCCCACAGATGGTAACAGTGGGACTGAGATCCCCACCCATGGGCAGTCACCACTGGACCTTCACAGACCCAAGAGTCACTGTGCTGGGGGCTGCGTAGGAGGAGCAGGCTCACCCATGAGTCATGCCACTCTTGCCTCGAGCTGGCATAGGGGATCAGCGACTAAACACTGGATCTCCCTACGCACCACAACCCGGACCCTTTGGAGGGTGACAGGAGGCCCTTCTCTGCCCACGCTTGCAGGGGGGGTGAGCCCCATCCCCTGCAGCGCTTCCACCCGAAGGTGGCACAGGACCTACAGAGGAGGGTGGCCCAGGCTGGGCACCAGACCTGCTGGTGCCAGGTGCAACTGCCAGCTGAGAAGGGACAGGTGGGTCCGCTGGGACCGGCCTTCCCATACATTCTGTGATTAGGTGTGTTTAAGTACAACATAGACAACACCATTCCAAGTTAGTTGTAACAGCATGCAGTAATATTCCCATTAACCGAACATACCAGGGTTACAACAGTTGAACAGCAAGCATAACACATGCATGTATTGAACGACAGTGGACATTACAACAGCATGCAGGGATGATTGGTGGCAACAGGCCACCAAGATTGTGGTGTTTTCACAGGGGACATGCATCAAAGTAAGTGCAGATTTTATATAACAATAGGACATATGTCCCAACAAATGTCATGAGATTAGACATACCCATTGAGGTGTGGAATTGCATTGTTTATGCACATGGAGTAGGGTGTAAAAAGAAACCTCCATTAACATCTTATTAGTTCTTTAACTGTACAATACATTCCTACTGACTGCAGGTGTATATCCCCTATATGTATTCTTACACTAGGCAACATGCATTTGATTGCGTTGTGAGTTTTGCTACTTCATGATATACCTGGCCTGTATCTGGCATGGTAACTGTCCAGGATGCAGATGTTACTGCTACATACTTGTATTAAATTGACTTGTTTATGTATCTGCACATCTGGATGTGTTCACATGGCTTTTTCACTTGTTTTCTACACAAACCTACTTTTCAGGTAGCACACTAACATTTCTGGGGAACACCTTGACAGGCTACTCGTGTGCCCGATTTACCTATGCATGTCAGCCATTTCACAACTGTTTAGGACTGTTGCATACTTCACAGCTACTGGCAATTCCTTCACCCACTTTATATGGGACTGCACTACTGGGGGTTGCCAGCACTTACTACAACAGAGTAACATTTCTTCATTGCAATGGTACAACATTTCTTAGTAACTGGCACATGTACACTGCAAGTATTATACCTTTCTTATTTACATTAAAACTCTTTTCTACAGGCTCTCTCCTATATTTGACATTACACTGCATACAGTAGACCTATTCAGGACATGTTATACCTTTTTTGATAGGTTACAAGACTGATTTACAGGCTCACTCACTTTTTATCTATGACAGTGCATGCAGAGATAGTATTCCAGACATGTTTTTGCTTTATTCATGGGTTACTACACTCTATTCCTGGCTATCTGACTTATGATATGTAACAGTATATGCAGAGGATTTGTTCAGGGAATGAATGTTTTATACTTCACAGCTACTGCCACTTCCTTCATCCACTTCCTATGGGACTGCACAACTGTGGGTTGACAGCGCCTAATACAACAGTACTATTTTTTATTGCAAGGGTACAACAACATTTCAAATTAAGTGACACAGACACACTCCAAGTTTTATACCTTTATTAATTACATTAAACACTCTTTTCTACAGGCTCTCTCCTTTACTTGTTATTACAGTGCATACGGAAGACATATTCAGGACATATTATACCTTTCTTGATAGGTTACAACACTCTTTTTCAGGCCTGCTCACTTATATGTTATGACAGTACATGCAGGGATATTATTCCAGAATTATTTTACCTTGATTGGTGGGTTAGTACATTCTATTTCTGACTCACTGACATTTGTTATATAACAGTACATGCAGAGGATTTAATCAGGACATTTATTGCTGTATTATTGTGCTTAAACACTTTTCTCATGTTCACTCACATATATCATGTAACAATACACGCAGAATATTTACTAACCTACCTGGTGGCGCAGCCTTAGCAGCCTATCTGCATAGGCTTGCTGATTCATAGCACGTGCACTGTGTGTAGCTGTGGAGTAAATAAAGGGATATTGAGACATACCTCTCCATTATTTAGACTATATTAGCTTATCTTACATACTGCATTCCATGGCTACCTACTTGCTTAAATATGCCACATTTCCCACACTTTTCTGTGATTGGCTGTTTTTGAATATTCTCAGCTGACTGCAGACCTGTTTAGCAATGGTTAATTAAACTTTTATTACTATATATATGTTAACAGTGGATGCTTATCCTAAGCTGTCATGGCTTAGTGGTTCAGTACTTTGATTATGGTGCACAGTGTCCTGGGTTCAAAAATTATCATTGCATTTTACTACTGTCCAGACAAGTTAGGGGGCATTGCTGTGTTTAAGCAACTTTGCTCTATGTTGCTGCACGTTGCCCGATGGTGCACTGGTTGGTGCAGCGCACCTCCGCGCAACTCCACGCAAACTGATTGCACTGGGTAAAGCGCTATTTACCTTTGGGCAACTATTTTGCACTGGGTATAGCGCAAGTTAGCTATGGGCAACTACATTGCACTGGGTAAAGCGCTAGTTAGCTATGGGCAACTACATTGCGCTGGGTAAAGCACGAGTTAGCTATGGGCAACTACATTGTGCTGGGTAAAGCGTGAGTTAGCTAGGGGCAACTATATTGCGCTGGGTGAAGAGCTGCTTACCTTTGGGCAATTTTATATTGGGATCCTTTAAAATATTTATTTTATTCACTGATACATTGGCCATTTCACTGCTTTTTAGTTATGTTTAAACATATATGTTGGGTATTATTCCATATACTGATTTAAAAAATAAATACGAAAGGGAGTGGTGGGACTCGAACCGTGAATGCCTCTTCTTTGTGCGAACGCTCTACCATTACGCTATTGGTGTGATTTGCATAAACATTCTTTCTTATGCTCTTCCATGTCAGAATTGCTAACTGTAGCTAAGCAATGGGCACACCCGCGCACACACACGCAAATACGGGCAGCTATTTTGGGAATTTAAAATAAATTTTAATGTTATGCATTTTAGAAGTGTGATGGAGGTTTACAATGTCAGACAGTGAGGTGTTGGGTGCAGGGACATTTGAACAGACTCGCTCTTGTTTATTTGCTTTTATTTTCAATACTTGCAGGGGCGTGGATATTTAGACTGCTCGGCAGTCGGACACGCCCCCTGCTTTCTTATATGGTCCGTGTAAGACTTACGGTTGAGTCAGCTTGCCCTCATGCATATTCATGGCATGCTGACATCATACCGTTCAACTGCAGCCTCTGAGTAAGACTTATTAAGTCTTACATGGAGGATTTGTGAATCCTGGGGTGTATCTTTAAATATAAATGGTGTTCAACACACATAGATTCATAGATTCATAGATTCATAGATTAGTACTAAGCTAACTGCCCTTGCGGGCCATTGTAAGCCTAGCCAATTATCCCTTGTGAGACTCAAACCCTGCACCTTGTGTTTATAAGGCAAACACCTTAACCATTAGGCCACCCTCCCAACCCAATCTGTTAACAATGCTTTTGTAATGAGTATTTAAGGAGCTGTGGGGTGATACTCTGTTTTTTCTGAAGAAGTCAACTGTAATTTGTGACAAAAGTGCTCAACATTAAATTTTATTTTTGTTCCTGTGGTGTCAGCTTCCTTTGTGGTTTCCTAGTGTAGTACTGTTTCGTTTACTTACATAGCTTTAATAATTCTCCAGACCCTCTTCAGATCTTTACTTAATTTAAGTTTAGCAGTAATGGTCATCATGGGGAGTCAAAAGACAAACCATCCTCTACTGCCAGCCTTATAACTCAAGGAATCCCGAGGCAGAGTAGGAACTATCTCGTGCTCATAATGCAGGAAAATAACTTAGAACTCGTTCATACTCTTCTTACAATAAACAAAATCCAGTAAGACAAAGATCAGAAATAATGTACCCTATCTGTGATACCAGTGCACCACGAAGCATAGCATATTAAACTGATATGCCTCACCATGGAAACAAAAACTATCCTCTTGTGTATCAACTATCCCTCCATTAACTGGGGAACCTACATGACCAAAAGCAAGTATGCACATAGATTCCCAATTTTCATGAAGGTGACCTCCTTGAACAACTGGTTGAAATTACAATGAAGGGCTCAAAAATGTTAGACATGACTCTCACAGAAATAGCGTTCTTATAGCGTTCCTGGGTGGGAATTCCCAGATATGCTCAGAATTAGTCCAAAATGACAAAAAATACACCGAGCCCACAGACATTGCCAACATCCTAGCTGACAGGTTCAGTGCAAACTTCTCCCCCCCCCACCAAAAGGGCAAATATCTATCCCAACAGAGTGCTGCCCCCCTGACATCTCAGATGCTCAGGTAAGAGCCGCCCTCTCCAAATCAAAAAACACAGCATCAATGGGACCAGATAGTGTCCCGGGCTGCGTCCTACATGAACTCCAAGAAGAGCTAAACCCAAACATAAAACTACTGTTCAATCTTAGCCTTACTACAGGATATGTACTCAAAGAGTGGCGTACAGCAACAGTGGTCCCTCTCCACAAAGTTGGTGCCTCAACAGATCCTGGAAACTATCGCCCCATAAGCCTGACTAGCTTGGTCTGCAAAGCTATGGAAAGGATCATCATGGACCTCATAAATAAAGATATTGGGGACCTACAGACACTGGATCCCATCCAGTTTGGCTTTGTTAAGGGCAGATCCTGCCTCTTAAAGCTGGTCGATTTCTTTGAAACAGTCACCAAGGCCATTGACGAGGGGAAGGTGGTCCACACAGCCTACCTGGACCTCGCAAAAGCCTTCAATATAATACCCCACTCGGGCATTATAGATAAGCTCACCAGCTTAAATATAAACCCCTATGTCACTAGATGGGTTGCAAACTGGCTCAAGGACAGAACCCACATGGTTAGAATTGCTGGAGCCATGTCAGACTCCAAACCAGTTACAAGTGGCGTCCCACAAGGCTCAGTCCTGGGACCTCTCTTGTTCGGTATATATTTCTTGACAGTACAGGCCAACATGGAAGGACTGTGGCTGACCAAGTTCACAGATGACTGCAAACTGGGCACCATAACCAACTCTCCAGCCGACACAAGCATCCTCCAAAAGGGCCTCATAGAAACAGACAACTGGTGCCAGAGCCATGGCCTCAAGCTAAATGCCAAAAGTTTATAATCATCCCCTTTGGCAAAAACAAAGTGCCCACAAATTACCACATAGGTGGTAATCCATTAAGTACAGAAGAAGTCATTAGGGACCTGGGGACCCAAGTTGATAGCAATCTCTCATTTGACAACCACGTGGCCAAAGTGATAAGAAAAACATTTTATATAGCCCACCTAATCATGAAGGGATTCACATCTAGATCAGGGGAGGTCATCGTGCCTCTTTACACATCCATCATCAGGCCCATAATTGAGTACAATGCCCCTTTTGGGATGTACCTTACCAGACACCTGCAGCAACTATTAAGACCCCAAAAGTACCTCACCAAGATGATCAAAGGGCTCAAACAGATGCCATATGCTGCCCGGTTAAAGAAACTCCAGCTCTACTCAGTGGCATACCGCCTGCTCAGAGGCAATCTGTGCCTGACGTATAAAGCCATGTCCAACCCAGAATTAATGGACATGCTGCACCTCAGAAAATCCAAATCCCATCGAGCTACGTGCGAGAGACTTGAACCTCAGCACTGAAATAAATAGGACATGCTGGAGGGACAGATTCATAACCCAGAGGCTCCCTTCACTATGGAATAAAATCCCAGTCCAGGTTAGGCAGAGTCCCACATTGACTCTCTTCAAGAGGAATCTTGATGAGTGGATGGGAGATTGTAGGTTTACCCCAGCTATCACTTCTGTGTCACTGTTAGACAGAGGCACAGTACACTAACCTCAAAAAAAGGCATAGCAAAATTAATTTAAAATGGGTGGCGAAAGCCAAACACACTCTGGCTAGGCTTATAAATGCCCTAGGACAGATAGCCTAGTATGAACCTATGAACCTATGAACCTATTTACACAGCCCAGAGTTGCCAAATCAGTGGTCATATCTGGCCATCGTCCAGTAACATTTACTCTAAGTGTGTGACTTGTGTCACCTCAAAATCCCTCCATCGAAACAGCCTACACAAAGGCAAATCTGCCCCAGCTAACTGATTTAATTCAAACGCCCCCCCCCCCCTCACCTAGATGACTCTGCATCACATGCTACAATTTTCAAAGATAAATTCTAGACTCAGCTGTAAGTTACCGCTGAGGTCTTAGTCCCATTAAGACATAAGCATAGTGCCAAATTGAATAATCATCTTATTTTTGGATCCCCTATATCAGCAGACTGTTCAATAAGAGGAAGAAACTCCCAGTCTGTAAAAGCAAAGTTCACACTCCCATCAGCTAGAGTATAGCTCAAAATAATCAACAAAGAGTTAGAAACAAAATCAAAACCTTCAAGAACAAGTATGAATTGTGAATTATTACCCATGCTAAGGATAACCAGAAAGTCCTCTTCAGCTATGCCAGGAACATAAGAAATAATAACCAACAATGTCTGAGTTTAATACAAAACAGAAAATATTCAACCCCTGAGGATACTGCCAACATTTTAGTGGATGAACTAATTTCAGACTTTATCTCTATCACTCAAATTATTCACAGCATATTACCATGCCTACACCACTCTGTCAGTAATCTCCAAGAAGTCCTAAGCTCTATATCCAAGGCTAAAATTACCAGCTCCATGGCCCCCCTGACAATGGGCTTGGACCATGGCCCCAAACTAAATGCTAAAAATGCAACATTATATCCTGGACACACTTGCTCCTATCACATAGGCAACTCCCTTCCCACTAAAAACTGACTATATCATCAGGGACTTTGGCACCTTTATAGACAATTAACTATCCTTTGAACACCATGAGACCACTATTGTTAGGACTCTATTAATGTAGTCAAACTAATCACCAGGGGCATCACTTGTCCCCCTGTCCTCCTCCTTCTCTATCAGACCAGTGATAGAATATAATGCTCCCCTTGTATGGACTTGGCTAGGAATATGACCTGGATCAAGAGACTGCAGAGTTTCCATACCCAAAAATATCTAGTGTATGTAACCTGCATATCCACAGAAATAAACTCCTCCCCCAAACACTTGCCCAGGAGACCTACATTCCAATTGAAATATAAATAGGAACTGATGGTTGAATAGTAACCTTTCACAGTTAATAACTCTTATATGGAATAGATTCCCCTTAGAGATAATACAAACCATTGCCATTCTGGCCACTCTAGCCATTATGGAAAGAGCCTGAAACTAAGTCAGCCCTGGTATAAATCTCTTTGCTGATAAATTTGTGGGATCAATGGCTAAGCTATAAATGGTCCACTGGATCAACAACCTGGTATGAACCTAAGACTCAATATGACAGATCTGGTACTGCAAGGATTTCAGCTTTCTACCATGTAATACCACTGGTGATATACAGGTGGAGCTATACCTCTTCTAGAAGAACCCATTCACTTTAATGGAGCATCCCATACATTTGAGAATTCAGAGTGGAGTGTCAGTTTGTAATTTCTAACTATCTTGTAGAGGCTTATAGACTGGCATGTATAGCTTCAAGATTTTTATCAGCCTATGTGGATTGAGGAACATAGGACCCTTTTATTATATAATATATAATTGGGTAGATTAGCACCTCAATCCTAAATTATTTTGTATAATAACAGTATGTCATTGTTTTCCTGGCCAGTTGTATTTTGATATTGTAGCAATACTGTTATATACAATAGTGCATGATACTGGAACATCAATACAGTTGGATGTGGACAAAAATTGTTTTCCACTTGATAGTCCCTGGGATTCAAGAAGGCTGATTTTCTGTGCTGGAACAGTGCAAAAGCTCCTGCATAAAAAAATGGTTACTGAGCGATCCAGGATAGTGCCATTTTCCCGTGTACGAGCGGCCCTACACTGTTCCAACACGGAAAACTTTGTGGCATGCAAATCACCTCATTTGCTGGTGAAAACCATGCAAATGAAGTGATTTAGTGATTCACCATGCTGCCAGGTCTCCATGCTAGAACAGTGTCAGTGCAGAAATGTATTAGGAAAATAACCGAGTACATTTTTGCAACTGACAAAACAGGGGCATGACAGTTTGTGAAAAAGCATGCATTATGTATATTAGACATGCCAATGGCCAAATATAAGGCCATTGGCATGAAAAATAGATTCATTTTTATGAAAATTAAACTTTTTTTTGGCTGATCTCGACCGTTTAAGCAAAGGGCAGCAGTGTGCAAATGGGATCCTGCCGAAAATAAAAACAAAATGGGAAAACTCAATTTTAACTTAAATCTACATTTTGCCATTATAGCCAATGGCATGCAGAATGTAAACAATACCAGGAAGCTCATGTTGTCTAGGGGAAAGGGTTTGTTTAAGTGCAGTAACCAATGACCTACACATTGGGGTATGCAAATGAGGGGAGTTATACTGAATCACATATTTCTTAAAAGCGTCAGCTTGCATTTCACCATGTAGGTGCAGCAATACAACAGTGCAAGTCTAAGAGCCAGATGACTTTGTTAGGGGGTGTGTCATGCTTGCTGTAAGCTCATTGGAGCTCTGTGGCCCATGTTTGCACTTAACTAAGCACAGCTAAGGAAGGGGGTGCGTCAGATGTGCCTGAGCACTGTATACATAGCCTAAACGGCATCAGCATCCAGGGTACTCCACCCATTCCTGGATGCCATGACACCATATGCCAATGAGCACATATATTTCCCCAACACGCATGAGGCATTGACCAGATGTATGTGTCTCTTCCACCATATAGCAGCATACTCTGAGGTAGTTGGTGCCATAGACTGCACACACATCCACATTAAAGCACTACCTGGCGAGTGGGGTAGGGTCTACATAAACCGCAAAGGCTTCCCCTCCATCAACTGCCAGGTCATGTGTGATATCCGTGGCATTATCATGAATGTGTGTGCTGGCAGCCCTGGAAAGTATCACAACTCTCACAATTGGCATTGCTCACAGCTGTATCAGGAGTTTGCCAGGGCGGACATCCCATATGGCCATCTAGTGAGGGATGCTAACTATGCACTGGAGCCATGGCTAATGACACTCATCAGAAATGCACACACACCCCAACAAGAACACCAAAATGAGACACACGCACAAACCAGGATCATTGTAGAGTGTATGTTTGGATTGCTCAAATCATGGTTCCACTGCCTTGACATATCTGTTGGAGCCTGGCAGTACTCTCCAGCTACATGTACACATATGTTCGTAGTATGTGCCATGCTACACAATATCATCCTGCGAAAACAGCTGCAGCAAGAACAGCAAGAGGCAGGGCCACACAGCTCCCCACAATTGCCACAGCCAGCACAGCCACAGAGGGACTTGGAGGAGGAACTTCCTGAGCATGCCCCTGTACACAGAAGGAAGTGTGTTCACTATGGCCAGGCTGTAGCAAAGAGGCATGCATAGCACACACACTGACACTGTAGGGACAAGGGACTGATACCTCTCTCTGCCTCACACATACAGCAAAAGGGATGCCAAACATGACACTACCTGTGCTTTACCATGTATAGGGAGTGTAGTACGTGCATCTTACATAGTCAGCCCTCCAGCACTGTCCTCAGTACTGGCCCAGCAATAAGGTAAGTCACCCTTCCTATCAATTACTGAATGGAGTAGTATGTTCTGATAGTTGTATGTATAGCATAGATGCAAGCATGCAATGGAATTGGGTGGCTGAATGGGATAACAGCAGACAGCTGACAGCTATATGGGACAGCAGGAAATCTATAACAAATACTGGTGTCAAAATACTAGGCAGTAGTACACAATGTAACAACTCTCACTGCAGTACATGTGATGTCCCAAATACCTGTGGGTGTCAATAGGTCACGCACATGGATGTCAAGGAGGGTCACATACCCACCACCAGCCTCACCCAGCAGGACAAGTGTAGATGACCATAAAGAAAGGCCGGGCTAAGTCCCCCAAATGATGGCAATGGTGAACAGCCTCCCCACCAGACCTACACAGACATACTACAACAGGTCTGTCAGATGCATTTCAGATCTGAAGGGTACGAAGTCTGAAAATGAAATTTATGGCATTAAAACCTAACGTGTTCTCTACTGATATGCCTCCTTTCTGCATGATAGGCACAATACAATAAGAAATGGAAGCCAACAGAGTAACTAAAATACCATTCAGTCATTGCGAATGTTGAAAGTCTTCAGGTGTGCACCCCCCCCCCCACACACACACACAATGTCATGTAACAATGCAGTAACATGTAAGTATGAGGAGTAACATCACTGAAGCATGGATTGCTGGAGCTGTCCCAAACTACATTGTTGCATGTGTACAATATGCAGAGGTTAGTGTGATAAGTTTGTAGTGTGTCTAATATTGCCTGGAAGTGGTCAGCATGTGGGCCTGGATGGTAGTGTCTCAGTGACATAGGTACAGTACAGTGGCCAACAGGGCCATGTTCCAACAACTGCAGTGCCAACAACACTGCTTCTCGGCTACACCTATGTCAGCAGTTGTACATACTCACTGTCCAGATGTCAATATCTGTCACCATCAGAAAGCTGGACACATCATGAATAAGGGCCCATACATAGAAACAATACACAACTTTGGAATTATACATAAAGGTTAGCATCACATTAGTTGTCCCTCTAGTATGGAATACTGGTAGTCTGGCCAGTCACTGGCAGATCACAAAAGGCACAGTTGTAAAGTAATGACAGGCTGCCCATGTCCTCACACAAGACAGCATAAGGGGAATGCCCCAGATATATATGTGAGTCATGTGCTAGTAGCTTCCAAATCACACATGCACCCAGATCATCCCACCATCAGCCACAGGTTTATCACAGGTCATATCCTTGCTGTAGGGAATGAGTACAGCATGAACCCATCTTTGCATGGGAATACAAACATGATGCTGCATGGTGAATAGGTGTCCCATGCAGGTGTGTCCCTAGCTGTAAGCAGCAACCAGACCACATCCAGACTCATGGATCAGTATAAACATAAATAATTGACAGGAAAACCTCAACCACTTACCACTGTAACCCTGGGGTAATCCACTGGCTTGCAGCCTGGAAATGTATGACTGACAGAATGCAGTTGCCTGCTGCAGATGGCCTGCAGCACTCTTAAATGGCCTACAGTCCTCTGGCAATAGCCCATGCCTCACCCATAGTGCCAATGTATGGAATGTCAGGGGGTACTAACTAACAATCTAACAAAGTAAACAGAAAACAAATGCAAGGCCATGCTGACACATGCCAATAGCATGCCTCCCCATGTTCTACTGCAAGAACTGTGGACCAGGCCATAAATATTACTGGGATAAAGACCAGCTATAGGGATACCTCACAGATATTGCTTTCATAATGTTAGGAAAAGGAGAGAATAACGGGGGGGGGGGTGTAGGAGCATGGATGTCATGGAGTTTGTGAAGTTGGAAACTCTAATGTCTGCCCATACTACCCCCTGACTGCAAACCCAGGAATGAATAGCCACAAAACTGCTTGTAAACCACAATGTGAAGGTAAATTGATCAGATACATGAGTCCTGCCTCTGGATAACCTGGGTGTATCTGTACAGCTGAGAGGTATGGCCCCAGCAGGATATGGCCATTCTGTTAAGGTGAGAAAAGCACAGGAAGGGGATCCCTGGCCAGCATACTACCAAGGTGTTGGACCATTTACACAGAACCAGCAGTCTATTGCCTGTAACTATCCCTCCACAATGGCATGAGTGTGCCAGAATATCTAATCTATATTCCCCAGAATATTGGTCTCAGCTTCATTCATCTTGTATTTCCCTGGTAAATAACTGTGAGCAAAGAATGATATCTTTCAGTAGTTGATAACATGAGACACCACAGAGTAAAACAGTACATGTCAGAAAATGTATGCTACAACCAATCATGTCACACAAGCAGCACAGACAGTATTAGTTACAGTATCCCACATATGTTACACCCATTGTGTCTCCATATTGGCAACCTATCCACAGATATCCTGCAGAAACAGGTTGCTAGGTCTAGCTGTAGCACACAAAATCCTAAACTGGAGTCCAACTCTCCCTGGAATGGTTGCACACACTCAATATAGAAGGTCATACTGGGCATGCTCCTACACTTAGAAAAATGAAGCCCATGTCTGACAACACAGTGGACTATAGATGTCTATCATTCACAGATGTCTGCACACACACACACACACACACACACACACACACACACACACACACGCACACACGCACACACACACACACACACACACACACACACACACACACACACACACACACACACACACACACCAAATTGTACACCATAAATTGGATAGGAATACTCGCACATATCTAAGGCCAACATAATATAATATGTCAAACATACACACAGAGAGACGTCGGGAACAAAGAGACAGTCAGCAACAGAGAGAATCCCATTATGAGGCCTTTCACAACCTGTACACATCCCATTGGCCTGTATCACATGATGTGCTAATGTCATCCACTGTAGAAATACCTTTTGGTAGCCCTCAGCCCTATAGTCTCAGTGGTGCTTATGATAACTGTGTAACACTATAGTACAAATAAGTATCTATGTAGCAGTTATAATCTCAGTCCTGTCAAATGTAAGGTTGTGTGTGAGTATGTGTGTTTCTAGATGAACTAATTTGAAGCCATTCACACTCACTGCACTTCCCTTACCCCTCCTTTAGCACTGCTGCTGATGTCACTCACCTTCAAAGATACGTTTGGGCAGTTCTCCCACATATATGCTCCATGGCACTTGTCATAACTGTAATATGATAGGTCACACACATGGATGTCAATGAGGGTCACATACCCACCACCAGCCTCACCCAGCAGGACAGGTGTAGATGACCATAAAGAAAGGCCGGGCTAAGTCCCCCAAATTATGGCAATGGTGAACAGCCCCCCTCCAGGCCTACACAGACATACTACAACAGGTCTGGCACTTGCATTTCAGATCTGAAGGGTACGAAGTCTGAAAATGAAATTTATGCCATTAAAACCTAACGTGTTCTCTACTGATATGCCTCCGTTCTGCATGATAGGCACAATACAATAAGAAATGGAAGCCAACAGAGTAACTAAAATACCATTCAGTCATTGCGAATGTTGAAAGTCTTCAGGTGTGCACCCCCCCCCCCCACACACACACACACAATGTCATGTAACAATGCAGTAACATGTAAGTATGAGGAGTAACATCACTGAAGCATGGATTGCTGGAGCTGTCCAAAACTACATTGTTGCATGTGTACAATATGCAGAGGTTAGTGTGGTAAGTTTATAGTGTGTCTAATATTGCCTGGAAGTGGTCAGCACGTGGGCCTGGATGGTAGTGTCTCAGTGACATAGGTACAGTACAGTGGTCGACAGGGCCATGTTCCAACAACTGCAGTGCCAACAACACTGCTTCTCGGCTACACCTATGTCAGCAGTTGTACATAGTCACTGTCCAGATGTCAATATCTGTCACCATCAGAAAGCTGGACACATCATGAATAAGGGCCCATACATAGAAACAATACACAACTTTGGAATTATACATAAAGGTTAGCATCACATTAGTTGTCCCTCTAGTATGGAATACTGGTAGTCTGGCCAGTCACTGGCAGATCACAAAAGGCACAGTTGTAAAGTAATGACAGGCTGCCCATGCCCTCACACAAGACAGCATAAGGGAAATGCCCCAGATATATCTGTGAGTCAGGTGCTAGTAGCTTCCAAATCACACATGCACCCAGATCATCCCACCATCAGCCACAGGTTTATCACAGGTCATATCCTTGCTGTAGGGAATGAGTACAGCATGAACCCATCTTTGCATGGGAATACAAACATGATGCTGCATGGTGAATAGGTGTCCCATGCAGGTGTGTCCCTAGCTGTAAGCAGCAACCAGACCACATCCAGACTCATGGATCAGTATGAACATAAAGAATTGACAGGAACACCTCAACCACTTACCACTGTAACCCCGGGGTAATCCACTGGCTTGCAGCCTGGAAATGTATGACTGACAGAATGCACTTGCCTGCTACAGATGGCCTGCAGCACTCTTAAATGGCCTACAGTCCTCTGGCAATAGCCCATGCCTCACCCATAGTGCCAATGTATGGAACATCAGGGGGTACTAACTAACAATCTAACAAAGTAAACAGAAAACAAATGCAAGGCCGTGCTGACACATGCCAGTAGCATGCCTCGCCATGTTCTACTGCAAGAACTGTGGACCAGGCCATAAATATTACTGGGATAAAGACCAGCTATAGGAATATCTCACAGATATTGCTTTCATAATGTTAGGAAAAGGAGAGAATAACAGGGGGGGGGGGTGTAGGAGCATGGATGTCATGGAGTGTGTGAAGTTGGAAACTCTAATGTCTGCCCATACTACCCCCTGACTGCAAACCCAGGAATGAATAGCCACAAAACTGCTTGCAAACCACAATGTGAAGGTAAATTGATCAGATATATGAGTCCTGCCTCTGGATAACCTGGGTGTATCTGTACAGCTGAGAGGTATGGCCCCAGCAGGATATGGCCATTCTGCTAAGGTGAGAAAAGCACAGGAAGGGGATCCCTGGCCAGCATACTACTAAGGTGTTGGGCCATTTACACAGAACCAGCAGTCTATTGCCTGTAACTATCCCTCCACAATGGCATGAGTGTGCCAGAATATCTAATCTATATTCCCCAGAATATTGGTCTCAGCTTCATTCATCTTTTATTTCCCTGGTAAATAACTGTGAGCAAAGAATGATATCTTTCAGTAGTTGATAACATGAGACACCACAGAGTAAAACAGTACATATGTCAGAAAATGTATGCTACAACCAATCATGTCACACAAGCAGCACAGACAGTATTAGTTACAGTATCCCACATATGTTACACCCATTGTGTCTCCATATTGGCAACCTATCCACAGATATCCTGCAGAAACAGGTTGCTAGGTCTAGCTGTAGCGCACAAAATCCTGAACTGGAGTCCAACTCTCCCTGGAATGGTTACACGCACTCAATATAGAAGGTCATACTGGGCATGCTCCTACACTTAGAGAAATGAAGCCCATGTCTGACAACACAGTGGACTATAGATGTCTATCATTCACAGATGTCTGCACACACACACACACACACACACACCCACACACACACACACACACACACCAAATTGTACACCATAGATACTTCACACACACACACACACACACACACACACACACACACACACACACACACACACACACACACACACACACACACACACACTGGATTGGAATACTCGCACATATCTAAGGCCAACATAATATAATATGTCAAACATACACACAGAGAGATGTGGGGAACAAAGAGACAGTCAGCAACAGAGAGAATCCCATTATGAGGCCTTTCACAACCTGTACACATCCCATTGGCCTGTATCACATGATGTGCTAATGTCATCCACTGTAGAAATACCTTTTGGTAGCCCTCAGCCCTATAGTCTCAGTGGTGCTTATGATAACTGTGTAACACTATAGTACAAATAAGTATCCATGTAGCAGTTATAATCTCAGTCCTGTCAAATGTAAGGTTGTGTGTGAGTATGTGTGTTTCTAGATTAATTAATTTGAAGCCATTCACACTCACTGCACTTCCCTTACCCCTCCTTTAGCACTGCTGCTGATGTCACTCACCTTCAAAGATACGTTTGGGCAGTTCTCCCACATATATGCTCCATGGCACTTGTCATAACTGTAATATGATAGTGTAGCAAACTAGTTAGGTTGAAGTTTTAATCTTGTACCTGGCAACTGTGAAAATGTGTGTGTTTGAGTGAGAGAGTGTGTGTGTCCTTGTAGAGACATGATTTTGAGGCCAGTCATACTGACTACACTTTCCTTACTCATCTTTAGCACTGCTGCTGATGTCACTCACCTTCAAAGACACATTTGTACAGCTCTCTAATATGTAAGGTATGTGGTGTTTGCAATAACTGCCTAATGCTATAATGTAGCAAGCTAGTTATGTAGGAGTTCTAATCCCAGTCCTTGCAACTGTGAAAATGTGTCTGTTTGTGTAAGAGAGAGTGAGAGTTTTTGTAGAGATGTAATTTTGAGGCCAATCACAGTGACTACACTTTCCTTACCCACCTTTAGCACTGCTGCTGATGTCACTCACCTTCAAAGATATATTTCAACAGCTGTCTATTATGTAAGCTCTGTGGTATTTGCAATAACTGCCTAACACTGTAGTATAGCAAACTAGTTATATAGGAGTTATGGTCCTGGTAACTGTGAAAATGTGTGTGTTTGTATGAGGGAGTGTGTGTTCTTTGTAGAGACATGATTTTGAGGCCATTCACACTCACTACACTTCCCTTATCCCTTCTTTAGCACTGCTGCTGATAGCATTCACCTTCAAAGATACATTTGGACAGCTTTCTAACATATAAGCTCTGTAGCAATTGCAATAACTGCATAATACTATAGTGTAGCAAACAAATTAGGGTGGAGTTCTAATCCTGGTCTTGACAACTGTGAAAATGTATGTGTTTATGTGAGAATGTGCATGTGTCCTTGTAGAAACAAGATTTTGAGGCCATTTAAACTCACTACACTTCCCCTACTCATCCTTTAGCACTGTTGCTGATGTCACTCAAATTCAAAGATACCTTCAGATATCTCTTTAACCTATAACCTCTGTGGTGCTTCCAATAACTATGTAATGTTGTAGTGTAGCAAGCTAGTTAGGTAGGAGTTCTAATCCTGGTCCTGGCAACTGTGAACGTGTATGTGTTTGTGTGAGAGAGAGTGTGTGTACCTTTGTGGAGACATGATTTTGAGACCATTTACACTTCCCTTACCCAAACTTTAGCACTGCTGCTATCACCCAACTTCAAAGATACCTTCTGACAACTCTCTAACATATAAGCTCTGTGGCTCTTGCAATAACTGCATAATGCTATAGTGTAACTAACTAGTTATGTTGGAGTTCTAAACCTGGTCCTGGTAACTGTGAAAGTGCGTGTGTGTGTGTGTGTGTGTGTGTGTGTGTGTGTGTGTGTGTGTGTGTGTGTGTGTGTGTGTGTGTGTGTGTGTGCATGTGTGTGTGTCTGAAGCCAGTCACACTCACTGCACTTCCCTTACCCCTCCTTTAGCACTGCTGCTGATGTTACTCACCTTCAAAGATACCTTTGGACATCTCTTTAGCATATAAGCTATGTGGTGCTTGTTACAATTGTGTGATACTGTAGTGCAACACACTGCTTAGATAGGGGTTCTAATCTCAATACCAGCAATTGTAAAAGTGGGTCTGTTTGCGTGAGGGTGTGTATCTGTAGGTTGAAGTATTTTGTGTCCATACACAGCCAGTACATTTCAAAGTGTAATGCTTTACAATGGCTGCTGTCATTCACCTTACAGGTATGGTTGGACACTGTTTGACCTATAAGCTCTGTGACTCATGTACTACATGCATAGCAATGCAGTAGCAATAACTACATAGATAGGGGTTTGAATCTCATTCTTGGCAAGTGTGTGTATATATCTATATGTATGTGTTCGTACCTTAAAGATTTTGGCCCCATTTACACCTGACCCAGTACACATCTCAGTGCCCTACTTTAGCAGTCCTGCAGATGTCATTCACCTTAGAAATACCTGTTGGCAACTCTAAACCATGTAGGGTCAGTGGTGCATATGATAAATGTGTAATATAAGGGTCTGAAAACATAGTTAGAGGTTCGAACCTCACTCCTGGCAAATGTAAATGTGTGTGTGTAGGGTGAAGTATTTTAAAAAATCTCTCAGCCACCATATCACCCAATACCGGTATTTTCAAGGGCTGGTGATGTTTCTCACCTTAGAAGTACCTTGGGAAAACATCCAGCCTATAAACTCTGTGGTGCGTACGATAAATATGTAACACTGTAGTAGCAATGCATAGATAGGTAGGGGTTTGAAACTCAGTACTGGCAAGTGTGTGTGTGTGTCTCTGTCTGTCATCAATATCCTGTGTAATATCAGGATCCAGTGGGGGTGGGTTTTGCTAAATTATTATATTGATGACCTAGTATATGTCCCAAGGTCCACATTACAAGGCCATCAGTTGTCAAACATGTACAGGTTGGTGTAGACAACCCACAGCCTTAAATGTGTAGTGCTATGTGCAATGTGACACTATGGAATAGTTAACAATATCGGCAACCCTGTTAATACTCAGATACCACTCTCCACCCAAGAATCATACACAAAGTCACTTGGCTAGGCATTAACCACAATTTCAGTAGTTCTTCTGCAAACTGCCTCACAGATAGTATCCACGGTGTGATTGCAGTGGACTCCATGTCAAACCAATGACCAGACATGACTGCTGTCACATAGAGTATTGACCCATGTCCTATAATGTTTGGGATCTACCCTTCTGAGGTGCAGGAGAACACAAAGGCACCCTGGCTGAAAATGTGTGCATACAACAGTAAGGTGGGTGGTAGCATTCCCAGTCCATGTGATGTTGACATTATGCACAAAGGTCACTTGACAGCTATGACTGTTGTCAGAACCCTGGACATCACCTCAATGCCAAGTGATGTGCCACTATTACCTCTGGGAACACCATGCCTCACATGAAGTAATACATTGGTGATAGTCCACTGAACATTGATGTTGTTATATACAGAATGGGGAATGCAGGTTGACAGTCAGCTGCCTGTTGACCACAACAGTGCCACTAACATCAGAAAGTACTTTGATGTGTTACATCTCCTAAGTCTGTGTTATCCAGCAATTAAAAGGAGATGGTCACCCTGTGCCATCCCCTCAATAGCCCAATCAATGAATACAGTGGCCCTTTTGCTATGTTCCCCACTGGACATGTGCAACAACTGTAGAGTCTGCAAATGTACCCCACAAAGGGAATACCATGCCTTATACACATGCCCTGTATGGACAGACTCCAATAACTCCAATAAATTCCCATATCATACTGTCTATATAGGTGCAATCACAACCTCAGTTACACAGCCATGTCTCACCAAACTAGGTCAGGAATGCTACATCTGATGATACCAATCTGTCCACACAACATGCCCCAGAGACCTCACGCACACTTCCACACTTCAAAGGACATGCTTGTGGGACAGGTGCACAATCCAGACACTGTCCATGTTATAGAATAGAAATCACATACATGTGAGGCAGTGCACATCACTGGCCACCTACAACAGAAATCTGGATGAGAGGAATGGGAATACAATACCCACCCCTGGGGGCATCTCCAGTGGCTATACTTCTGAGCCATACTGGGGACTATTGTCATGTCATCTGATGCCAGGGTATTCCCTTGGGCTAGCCTTGTAGAGTATTTAGGCCCATTCACCTACTACACACCTATGAAGCAATGAATCTATGGATCTCAGTACCGGCAAATGTGGGTGTTTGTGTGTGTGTGTGTGTGTGTGTGTGTGTGTGTGTGTGTGTGTGTGTGTGTGTGTGTGTGTCTGTGTGTGTGTGTGTTTGTGAATAGTAATCCCATTGTGTTTGGTTGATGAATATCCCCTGTAACTGTGGTTATTAGCAATTGGAGGTGAGTCCAAACCATAACATGTACCATTCTCCACTATACAACAGATGTAAATCAACATATACCTGTGTACAACCCTCATAGGTTCATATGTTCATAGGTTCATAGGTAGGTACTAGGCTATTGGCCCTGGGGCCTATATAAGCCTAGCCAAAAAGGTTCCCAGGCTTTCTCCACCCAATAAAATTATTTTCCTGTGCCCCTGTCAAGCAGTGCCGCAGAAGTGATCCCCGGGGTGAATTTTCTATTTCCCATCCAGTTGTCAAGATTTTTCTTAAAGAGGGCCAATGAGGAGCTTTGCTTAACATGAATGGGTAGTTTGTTCCAGAGTATGGGAAGTCTCTGGGACAGGAATCTATCCCTCCAGCATGTTCTGTTTATTGTGGTGACAAGGTTTAGGTCCCTGGAGCGTGTAGTTCGGAAAGATTGGGATTTCTTTAAGTGTAGCATGTCCAACAGCTCTGGGTTTGACATAGCTTTGTATGTTAGGCAGAGATTGCCTCTGAGTAGGCAATATGTGATGGAGTAGAGCTGAAGTTTTTTGAGACGGTCTGCGTATAGCATCTGTTTGAGGCCAGTAATCATCTTAGTGAGGTATTTCTGTGGCCTTTCCAATTGTTGTAGGTGTCTTGTGAGATACATGCCAAATGGGGCATTGTACTCTAATGAGTCTGATGATGGATGAGTAGAGAGGTACAATGACCTCCTTTTTTCTAGAGGAGAACCTTTTTGTGATGAGGTGTGCCACGTAGAAGGATTTCCTGACTACTGTGGACATGTGGTTATCAAACCCTATAATCTGTGAGTCATATGCAAGCACTGTATTAAAGACCTGAGAAATCCATGCAGATACAGCTGTACCCTGCCTAAGACATGGTGGATGTGTTACCACACTGCCATACCCCTTGGTCTTGCTGCAGGGCTATATCCTGGTGACACACAGATGCCTAGAACAGAAACAGGATACAGCACGTGAGAACATATTCACTCAGCACTTCACTTGTGGAGGGAGAGGGAGGTAAAGCTGGCAATGAATGTGTTGACAAGACTGTGGCCAATATCTGTTGTGTCAGGATAGGTATTACCATTGTGCAGTAACTCACAGCACTTGTGTTTAATGTTGTGGAGGCCATTGATGTAACTATCAAAGGCTGTTGTGATTGTCGTCAGTGTCTGCTGCATGCCTGCCTTCATAGATGAATGTAGGGGATTCCATGAGGGATCACAAGTTTTGTTTGAGGCTAATAAGCGAGTTCAACAGTCATGGGACACCACCTTTCTCTGCAACAGTGTCTTCCTTCTGTTGTATGCTTTAGTAATGGCAGGGGACCACCACAGTGTTGCCCAGTGTTTGGAGGGCAGTGTCTGGGGTCTGTTGGCTCTGGCTAGTGCCAATCATTCATGTACCTGTTTGTACAGTGCATATGTGTATGATTTGACAGTCATTCAGCTATTTCTCATTGCCATGGGTGCAGTGAAGTCATCCACCCCTGTTTTCATGGATGCAAAGTCAGCTTTGAAGAAGTTATGCAAGGTGATTACCTTTGTGGGGGATGTGGCTGACATGTTGAGTGCCATGTTAATTACAGCCTGTGCGGATCTCACCATGCAGGGATTGACAACTCTGGATGAGCAACAGTCCCATATGTAAGTAGTCAACACAGGTCAAGGTTGTTGCATCCTCTACCGGGGGGCAGTATGAGCCAGTATAGGGCATTGGAAATGATGAATCCCAGGAAGTGTTGAGCCATTCTACTGGCACTTGGCTGCTTTCCCCAGGTGATGGAGAGGTAGTTGAAGTCTCATACTATGTCAGTGTTGCGTTGGACCATCATAGATGGCAGGGTGTTGAGAAATGTGCAATGACAGTCTAGTGACATAGATGTGGACCCATAGCAGTCTATGGTCTGGATTGCACTATTACTCCAAGGCAGTTGTACCCGAAGTATGCCCAATACATTCTGCTTGGATACTAATCTGGAGGTGTTCCTAGCCATAATGAATATGAATACACCACCTGTGGTGGTGTGGTATGGTCCATGTCTGGGGGCTGACAGCTGTGGAATGCATCATAGCCTAATACTGCAGGGCTGCTGTCTGCTGCTGTGAACCACCTCTCCATTACAGCAGACATGTTAATGTCCTCCACTCCAACGAGTGCTTTGAGTGACTGCATCCTGACAGTTAGGTGTCTACTGTTGAGCAGCATGACCCTCAGATTGCATACATGTCTAGCTGTTATGGTGGTAATTGCGTTAGGAACACTGCCTAATAAGGCATCATAGGGGTGGCAAAACACTTAGCCAGTACCTGGAAACCCAGCGCTGACAGATGTAGGACATATGTGGCAAGTCATTGGGTTCTGTCAGTCATGTCATCCCAAGCAGATAGGTACTGGATCCCCTGAGAATGATACAAAACACATAAGCCAATGCTGCAATCAGTCATCTGTTGATAGTACCACAGCATCATACTGGTTGGTGGTGGCACACTGCTCAGGGCTACTGTCACACCTGTCTGGACCACATAATCAGAGAGTTTAACCATGTCTCTTGTCATGTAGACCAGGAAAGTGTGTCCCAAGTCATTCACACCCACATGGATAGAGAGTGATTCTCGTAGTTGTTGTGGAGTGCTATGCCTGACTGTGTCATGTGTTGGATGCTGGCATGTGATAGATATTTGGCTGTTACCTGCTACATATTCAACTTAGTGAGTGGGATATGTGTGTGCCTCAGTAGTGAGTTACCCATGATCACTGTATTGTGCAAGGTGGTTAGGCTTAGGAGCTTACATTGAGGGGCACATAGTGTAGGTTAATTATGTGTCCCTTGACATATGCCATGTCATGATGTCTGAGTGGGTGTCAGTCTGGATGGTCTGTGCTGTTTGGGTAAATGTCCATTGAGTGCCTCTATGAAGGTGGGTGTGTGGCTTTTCACTGTATGTCATGGCTGTCAAAGTGGGTGTCATGGTGAGCTATGTGTTCCACATGGTGTGGTGCAGGTGTTGAACTTATCATCATGACCTGCTAGTCCAGTCCTTGCTGGAGGGTGCATATGTCCACATTGGGTGATATACAGGTAATGTTCAAAGGTTTGAGTTTTTGGAGTTTAGAGGGCAGGGTTGTCTGTGTACATGAGCCAGTTGCAACAGTGCCTCAGAATGGACAAGTGCACCAGGTTACTGGGTGAAAGCACAATAAACTGCCCTTCAATCATGCCAGGAGGAGTGGACATACTTGGTAAGTACTGGGGCTACTTCTGTGATGAACGAGAACTGCTGGTAGCTCCCAGGTGTACCACACTTCTTGATACAATAACCTAGGGAAGTGCCAAGCCATAATGCTATTTGAAGTGCAAGACAAAAAGAACTAGCATGATATAAGGGAGGAACTGAAGGCAGACTGATTGCCACCTGTAATACTTTACTTCAGCTGTGCAGTTATCAGCAGCTTTGGCCATATGACATTTCAGTAAGCTCTGTAGCATGTACTGTAACTGCGTAACACTATAGTAGTGTGTGTGTGTGTGTGTGTCTGTGTGAACCATTTAGTCCTGTTGTTGTCCTCCACCTTAGAAGTATCTTTGGAATAGGTGGATATATATATAATCTCTGTGGTGCATCTGATAACTACGTAGAACTATAATAGCAACACGTAGATAGGCAGGAGTTCTAATCTCCCTACTGGAAACTGTTTGGATGTGTTTGTGTGAGAATCATGTAGTGTGTGGCTTACACCATTTTTGACCTGTGTACTACCCTTTACACTTCCCCTCACCCCAGTTTAGTAGTCCTGTTGATGTCATCCACCTTAGAAGTACCTTTGGATGAGGTAGAAATATATAAGCTCTGTGGTGCATCTGATAACTGTATAGCACTGTATAAAAATACCTAGATAGGCAGGAGTTCTAATCCCAATGCTGGCAACTGTATGTGTGTATGTGCGTGTGAGGATCATATCTTGTGTGGCTTATACCACTTTGATGTGTTTACCATACATGGCTGATGACCATCTCCAACTGACATTACTTTATATAGTGTGTTAACAGCATCTGCCTTACATGCAGCAAGTTAAACCATTGTGCAGTCCTCTGTACAGGTGTGTCTGGAATATCCAGATGTTTGCAACCTATACGCGGTCGGAAGTGGTCTGTGTGCCTTAACAATGTATGTGATATTGTAGCCAAATAGGCCACAGTGAGTGTACTGACACATATGGCAGCATGAGTTATCATACCTGACTGAAACATCATGCTGATATGAAGTCTGCTACCCTCACAGGTGGCCAGCCTTGTAGGTGCAATACATGAGTCCAGATGTTTGGTTTTACAAGTGAACTGTTCATGTTATGGGTCACATTAAAGGCTGGAAGAGGTGTGGACTGACATATCGTGGTCCTAATGTGTATGTAATAGGAACACCTTGCATCTTAACATGGGTGTGTATACAATTTATATCCACTGTATACCACTAATGTGTCTCACATGTCCCTAACTTAGGCCATTTGTCCAGCCCATTTTGCTGGCCTCTGTCCAGATGTCTTGGCACTGACAAGTTGCAAGGTATGTTATAGGAATGTTGATTTCATGTCAAATAGGCCCCAGTGGTGACCACTGTGATGCAATGCAGTTGACCCCAACACAAGTGAACATGCACATAAAGCAATATAGCTATTACATAGAACAATATAGCTATTACTGGTAGCTGTGTGCATGGTAAATGTCATGCCTTTCACATGCTTGGGTTATTGCTAGGCAACAACAGAATAACGCCATACTCACCAGCTTCAGGCTGCTGACCCATATGCAGACCAGAGAGTCCTAGGTAGTTGTGAGAGGGAGTTATTGTCAGCAGACTCACATGTGGCCTTGGTTCAGGATGGATGCAGCATGTCTGCACATTTGCAGTACTAACCCCAATAATGCACAATGTTCTGTCCTCACCATTGATGTGCAGCCCTGTGTATTAGAAAACCCCATCCACAACTGCAATGGGACATGACACATGGATGCAGATACAATGCAGATACATGTATGTGTGATACATTAGTGTACTAATTCCCACTGGGCCCTTGCCTGCACACTCCTCATCCAGTGTATGTGTGCAATTCACCTCCACAATGCTTTGCTCAGCTTCATGGCTTGTGCATTGGGCGGGTGCCCCAAGGTTGGTGAGGAGCTCCTTGGTGCGTGTCAATGGGAGCTGGATGGCAGGACCCCCACCTGTGGCTAGCTGATCCCTCACTACAGCAGCAGCCAATTGACAGGCATGGTGGATGATGTTGGTGGCCCGATGCTGCACCTGCTCATAAGGTCTGTCATGCAGCTCAGCATCATTTAACCTGTGGAACACATTGTTCCACAGAGCAGTCCTCTCCTGCAGATCATCTGCTCTCTGTCCAAATAACATGGCATAATGTTCGAACACATATTGGGTGATGATGTCAGTTTTCCCAACAGAGAATGCTGGTAGGCAAGCCCTCTGCACGTTACTTGGAAGACATAAACAGGAAAATGGTCACAGGACCTGATACAGTTCACAAATTGCACATCAACAGTAGATATTATTTGCGAATAATCCAAACTACACCATAACCCTCCAATCTATCATGGCTATAGCAGCTTGCATTACACTCCTGGCCCTGAACTATCTTATTTCCACCAATATTGGACACTTAATTGCATAATCCTCTATTCTCCATTCATGCCTGTGTAGAGGGTTGACAGTGGCCATCTTCCATGTGGGGGGTGTGTGGATGGTGGCAGGTCGGTGTTTAACTGTGGTGTGTGATGGAGCTGTGAGCACATGCCTGAGTTCTTGTAGGAGACAAACAGTGATGTTATTATGCCCCATGGAGATTTGCTGTTGTTGCCATCAGTAGGCAATATGTACATGCTCACCATTGCTGAGGGAAGGAGTGTGGTTGATGTGCATATCCCCCCTACACAGCTGGGGTGGACAGGGTGGTGATGTTCCCACCTAACCTGTCTGATGCAGGTTGCCTATATCGATGGCATGTGTGTATGAGGTGTTCTTTTCCCCCATTACAGAGTGAATTGTGTTGTTTCATCTGAGACTGGCAACATATGTGGAGACACTGTTGCAATTGTGCTTGGTGGTGTGGATATGTCTGATTTGTAGTCATAGTCAGCCTTACAGGAAGTCACCTGTGAACTTACAAGTTTGCTCAGATAGAGGTTGACTTGCTTCCAAGTTGTTGCCTGTCCCAATTATGTAGTTTGTGTATTGCTGCTGTCCACCAAAGGGGATTACTGTACCTTGGTGGAGGCTGGCTATACAGGTCCGATACTGCTGAGTCCATATAGCTACAGTGGATATAAAGGGTACACACCCCTGTTACAATGCCTGGTATTTATGCAATTGAAACATGACACCACAATAACTCATCTCAAAACAAGTTTCACCTTTAATGTGACCTATAGCCTGTACAATTTAATTGAAAAAATAAGAATATGGTCTGTGAAAACATATGGAAATAATGATCAGTGCAATAAGCCAGTTGAATGAGTGCGTAAACTGATATTTTGTGTATGCACCTCTTGAGATGGTTACAGCATTCCTTTGTCTTGGTTTGGACTCTAACATCATGGCACATCTTCACTTGACAGTAGTTGCTCACCTTCCTAGAATCACTTTTGATTGTTTTTCAATGGAATTGTACAGGTTAGGGGTCACATTCAAGATGAGAAACATTATGAAATGATTTTTCGTGGTCTCGTTGTCATACAGCACACAAACCTTGCATTCCAACAGGGGTGTGTACACTTGCGATATCCACTGTATATAGGTGTTGACATAGCTGTTAGTGGTAGGCATGGACAGAGGGTCATAACACAGTTGGACACTTCTCTGAGTAGTACCTGAGTAGCTGATAACCATGCCTACTGTAGTACCCATATCAGTGTCAGGGCAATGCAACAACCAGTAGCTGTACACATTTATGTCTGTTGTATGCACTGACACTGATATTACACACATGTGCAACATGCACAACCTATGTACCTGTCTGCTTGAAACCCATGTGATTAGGTTTGTGCCTTCCAGCTGAACATACATATACATACATGTGCTCAGGGGATACCTGGTATACATTTCTGTTCTGTGTTAGTATGGCACACTGTATTTAGTCTTGGTGCCCAGTCATACTTCTCAACCTGTTATAGCAGTACATCTGGACAATGGCACACATAAATGGGTGACAAAAGGGACATCAATATTGATACTGTATTAATATAGCTGCACCATACATCAGTACATTGATTGCACAGTAGAGTTTGACATCACTGTGATAACCTGGACAATGTCCAACAGTCATAAGTAGG